>NC_141627.1:35977883-36197883 GCF_047967505.1 Dipteris shenzhenensis
AGGTCACGGTGGAAACTTATGAGCAAAATAGTGCGAAAAGGGGCTCACACAGGGTCATAAATTGACGAGTGTTTTGGATTCCCAAATGGTGTGGAATGGGCTAGAAATTTTCCTATAGTGTAGTGTTTCCGTGTGTGAAGTCGTGGTTCAATTCGAGTCCAATTTGGGTCCGAAATGAGCAAGTTATGAACCTTTAAATTTGAGTCAATTTTAGGCCTTTTTGGGGGTCTTGAATCCTAATTGGGTGTGAATGGACTTAAAGTCGAAGGGGGACTAACTGAGCTAACCCAGTTGACTACACTAAACTCGTCCACTTAGTGTAACTGTAAGTTAAACACGAACCTAAATAGTTAGTTTAGTTAACTCAATTGAAATTCGGTTACTCTAACCTAAGCGTGGGCCTAGCTAATTGTAGTTAGTTGAACTATGTAACCTAACCTAACTAGGGTAAGGTTAGGGTAAGGGTCAGGTTAGTGTTTTTTTTTTGGGTGGAACTAGGGGGTGGCAGTGCGAAGCGAAGGCGATGGCGGCGATGGCAGCGATGCGGCACTCAAGGCTTGGCTCGTGTGGTGGTGGTGGCACGACGCTGAAGGCCGGTGCCCCAATGGTGCACGGTGCCCGAGCGCGTAGTGCCCTAGTGACTCGCGGTGCCTGAGGTGCCCTAATGGCTTGCAGCACCCAAGGCGCCCTTGGTCGATGCATTGCGCCCATGTGGGCGCACAATCATGGCGCATTGCCCGAAGGGTGCACGATGCTCAAAGCATCGGTGATAGTCGACGGCACAGTGCCTGTGGCCCGAGGCGCACGAAGCGAGGGTGGCGCGGCGAAGCGAGGGGTGGGGGGGGATGGGGCGGGGTGGGGGGGTGGAGGGAAGTCAAGCACAGCTTTGGATCCCTGTAGGGGACCACCCCGGGGAGCAAAAAAAAAAGTGAAAATTTTAGGGAGAACTTTGCCCTCTTGACAGAGGGGGGGAGAAGGTGGACGGGGGAAGGGGGGGGGGGTAGATGGTGATGGAGGGGGGAGGGGTGGGAGGTGGTGGTTGAGGGGGGGTGGGGGTGGGAGGTGGGTTGGAGAGGTGGGGGGCTGGTGGGAGGTGGGTTGGAGAGGTGGCGAGGGTGGAGGGGTTGGTGGAGGTGGAGGGGGGGAAGGGGAGGTGTATAGAAATAACATGTAGCAGAGAGATACAACAACGATAGTACAATAACCAAAGAATAGACACAATAGAGCAGAATTAAAATTATGTATCAGATACAAATGATGGTACTGTCCACTCGTACGCTCTCCAATAGAGCTTCAATGGCGATCTAGACAGACTCTGGATGTAGAAGGACTTGAGGTAGGGGTATTGGCATTCGATGTTGAGGCTTGAGAAGTGGCGTCCTTATATAGTCCTTCATAGTAGACTGATTCCATCACATTGGTGGGCTGGCGGTGGGACATGCATATTGACTTAACACATTGTGTGACAGTGTGAGGATGGTGGCACATATTTGCTTGAATTTTGCCATCGGCCAAAGACCATTGACCACCGACCATCTATCATGCGTGCATAAGCAAATTCACACGCAAATGCTCGCATGCATGCAACACCCCCCAATTGGGGGCACTGTCCCTGAACCCCCACACCCCCATCGTAGGCGCTGTCCCCAAACGCCGCTGCCCCCAAACCCCCATTGGGGGCATTGCCCCTAGACCCCCAGAGGGTGCTGCCCCCGAACCCCCGAGGAGTACGTTGTTCCTTCTACCATCTCCTAACCATCAAATGGGGGGCCTTACAACTCCAAGTCTGCTGACAGCACAGTATGAAGGTAGAAAATCGAGCTCCAAAGAGCTCTTAGCTCTATTGCCAGCCGCCATCAACAAGCTCATATGAGCTTTCCTCAACTGGCAGTGCTCCATAACAGCAGCACAAGCGAGCTCCCAGCCTCCATAAGGCCCAATATCTTCTACACAGTCGCTCCACAAGCCTCCTACAAGTGACCTTCAGCGTGCCTTCCCACTGACTGCTCCGTGGCCTTCTACACACAGCCATCGGACGCTGTGGATCCTTATTGATAGCGGGCGACCCCTATAGCATCTACAGCTACTTCATCGACACGCAGCGTCTCCAGCCGACCAAACAGCTCGCGGCTCTTCAGAAGGCTCCTGCCAAGCCGATCATCACTCTTAGCCTCAGACCTATAGGCTTGAGCTCCCAAGCAGTGGATGCTCTATGCCCCGTGTGGCTGCAGCGACGTCCTTCTTCAGCAAAGCCATAGCCTCCATCACCGAGCCTTCCAATGTCCTCAACTGCAATGGTTCATGGCTTCCACCGACGCATACGCAGCTCCTCTCTATTGATCAACGAGCCTCCAGCCAAGTGTAGCAATCGAGCCTCCAACAAACAGAAGCGCGACTCCACAACCCAGCTCCAAGGCCCTACGTAGCAAGTAGCACTCCAAGCTTGTTGGCTGCTTTAGTCCATCGCACAAGCCAGCCTCTCCACGAGTGACTCCTGCTCTACGAACGTCGACCGACTAGCAACTCCATCGATGGAATCTTTAAAGATTTCGACGAATCTCTAAAGATTCTGACACACTAGCACACAACACGTGGTGGATCTACTCACCTTATACTCAGGGTCACCACACCCCAGGGCTTGGTTAAGACCAACCACGTGGTAGACCTTATCTACCACATCACCCTCGGGTGCCACATCATCGAGCAATCTGCCACATGATCATTCGGCTGGTCAAGTCACACGTCACCCTTATCTACCACGGTGGTAGCCACATAAGCAAGACACATCATCACCGACTGCCACATCACCATCGATTGACACCTCATCACCTTATCTCCAACTGCCACATCAGTAACCTAGCTCAACTGCCATGTCATCAGTGCCACATCAGCAGTCCACATCACGACTGCCACATCATCAATCCATGTCATCAATGACATGTCATCAGTAACACATCATCAGCCATGTTATCATTGCCACATCACCTCTGCCACATCATCAATGCTACCTCAGTAGTGCCACCTCAGCAGTCCAATCAGCACTGACCTCTGCAGGCACACATAGTGTTTCACAGTCACTTCATGTGACCACTCCTGCCACCTCAGCACAGAGCTTCACTGGCACACCTCTTGCTAAGCATAGTGCCACATCATCACTACATGTGACTCACAGTGACACATCATCATTGAGCACATTTGCATTTGTCCCTGCACCTAGATCAAGTCGTATCTCTTGATCCAAGAAGAATTTGAGGGCGCTCCGAAAAGGAAAGTCGCTCGTTTTTTCGTGCTCTACGCGCTCGTCACATCATGCGCACATTTTGGTGCAAGTTACACTCACATTTGAGCCTCGCCGACAAAACCACTTCCTTCACACACATTTGCCTCTACATCAACGCATCTGACCCAGCACTTAAAAAGAACAAAAGAAAAGGAATTATTTGTTGTTCTTTCTTTGATAGACGGTTGGTTTAGATCTAGATCAGAGTAGACCAGATCGCCATAGAGGGGACGCTTTGAATTTCCCCAAGTTGCCAATCTAAGCCATGCCCAAAATTCCGACTAGTACCTACTCGAAGTCAGTCCTTACCTTCACATACGGTTTCACATCATTACATTACCTGAAACCTTACATTCATTAGTTCAGTGAGCAGACTTCAGAGAGTATAGAGGCATTGCAGATTGATTCAGTGGGTAGATAACATTTGATTTCACACACACATGCCACCATTGTAAAGCCTATTCGGCTATCTCACGGCATCGTAAACATCATTTCAGCCTTGTAAAGCCTCTTGGCTATTCCCGGCATCATTGCCACAAGCCTTGTAATACAGATCAGATTTTGTATATTGCAGTTCTATCTTCACCGACAGTACAGAGATTTCACTTGGCATATTCACTGTATTTGCAGTTCATTCATACAGAGATCTTCATGACACTTTTGAGTACATTTCTTGCATCATGTCGACTAGCAACCTCAATCTGGAGGCATCTGCTAAGTTGGACAACTCCAATTACGGTACATGGAAATACCGAATGGAGACCATTCTTGTGCTTTAGGACAAATGGGAGTATGTTGATGGGTCTATACCTAAACCATTGGACAATCTGTTGTCATAGCACTAGCAATGGAATCTACAACAGGATCTACATCTACACAAACAGTTTTCGCACCAGTAGCAGATCCTGCCATTGCCCGAGCTCAGGCAGAATGGGATAAGAAAGACAAGTATGCCTATCACCTGATCAAGTAGAATGTGCAAGATGTCATGCTAGGACAACTCAACACAGTCAAGACATCAAAAGAAGCATGGGATATGTTTGCAGCTCTCTAAGAGTCCAAGAACACATCCAGGATTCTCACTCTGAGAAACCAAATCCACCAGACTTTCCCCAACAGCAGTGAAATGGGGTCAGGGTTGAGAGACCTAACTAGGAGTTCCAAGGTTCAGAGAGGGTTGTAGGGTTTAGGTTGAGGAGTGGAGAGCTAGTCTCCTTCACGGTTTTGAGGGGTAAGGGTTGAGGAGGAGGGACAAGGGAGGAGGGAGGAGAAGGAGGAGGAAGGAGGAGGGAGGGAGGAGGAGGAGGAGGGAGGAGGAGGGAGGAAGGAGGAAGGGAGGGGGAGGAGGAGGAGGAGGAGGAGAGAGAACACTCAAGGAAAGTGCAAATACAATGAAGCCTTAGCAGTCTCGCCTCCATGGGAGTTCAAGGGTTTAGAAGGGGATTTCAGGGTTCGAAAGGGGGACAGGGTTGAGAGACCTAACTAGGAGTTTCAGGGTTCAGAGGGGGTTACAAGGTTTAGGAGGAGTCCAAGTTTGAGGAGTGGAGAGCTAGTCTCCTTCACAGTTTCGAGGGGTAAGGGTTGAGGAGGAGGGAGGAGGAGGAGGAGAAAGAAGGAGGGAGGGAGGAGAGGAGGAGGAGGGCTTCAGGCCCTATTCTCCCCTGAAGGAACTTTCAGGGTTTGAAAGGGGGACAGGGTTGAGAGAGCTAACTAGGAGCTCCAAGGTACAGACGGGGTTGCAGGGTTTGGAGTGGAGAGCTAGTCTCCTTCGTGGTTTCGAGGGGCAAGGGTTGAGGAGGAGGGACAAGGGAGGAGGGCGGAGAAGGAGGAGGAGGAGGAGAAGGGAGGAGGAGAAGGAGGAGGAGGAAGGAGGGAGGAGGAAGGTGGAGGAGGGAGGGAGGAGGAGGAGGAGGAGGAGGAGGGAGTACAAGGATCGAGAGTGCAAGGGTAAGGGCATGCTAAAACTTGATAGTGTAAGAGAGCATGGACTCAAAGCAGATCAAACACATGAACACAATAGTGAGCTTGAACATTGAACCCCAAAGAGTGGTAGCTTCATTCCATTGAGAGATATTTATACATGTTGGTCTCTACACAATCTGTAGTTACCTACGTGGTGGGACCTATTTTGTAGGAGACCTTTTGGACAAGAGTCCCTCCACTTTTGGGCGGACCTTTTGGGTCTCTATACAAAGTGGGGGGACCTTTGATCTCTACACATCGCATGAGATCTACTTTCCATGCTTTATCTTACACCTCTCACCAGAATACGACCCGAGGATCTATGCTACATTTGTGAACACCTATGCTACATTTGTGAACACCTATGCTACAATAGTGAATGCTTAGCCTTTTCCATCCCTAGGAACCATGGCCTCAAGTTGCAAAAGCTTATTCATCACATTTGATCCTCCTTTTCGGGTCTTCTCTTTCAATCGCATAGCAAATCATTACTCCAAATATTGGGGGTCTAGCTTCTATTAGATCCTTTAGCCTCAACCAGTATTCTAGACCAAGTTTTTAATCAACTCCTCTTGGCAACGTTCAATTTGTTTTCAAGTAAGAGAACCCTTGACATATTTTTAGTAGCAATTATAGGCATCAATCATACTATTTTTGTTTGAATAAGGGGTATGAGTTCTCCTTTACATTAGCCTTGATCATATATAAAACTTGTCTCCAATAATGAGTATGAGTTCATGAGTTCCTTTGGTGAGTGATCTGCCACTTATTTGGATAATAGCTCCCCAGCCAAGGAGAGCCCTTACTTTACAACTTTTGAAGAGACCCTACTCTCTTTCAAGGGGAGGCTTGACGAGAGAAGAAGACACTATAGCCCAATGGGGAGAGTCAAGAGAGTTGTTGCTCGTTAGATGCTTTTCTACTAGGTTTGGCAGCTCGAACTTCTTGAACATATGAACTAGCACGAGAAATGACTTTTGATAGCAGAAATCACTCTCTTGTTTAGAGCCCAACAAGCTCTCATGGGATGGAATGCTCCATATAGTTTATGAAGGGCCATTGCCCTCATGATCTTCGTATGTAGGTGGCACTAATGATGCCCTGCAACAACAGCTCGTTTCTCTTTATTTTTAGTACATCCTTCCTTTTCGAAGGTTTTTTTGCCTCGCAATTTCCCTTCCTTGAATAAAGAACTTGCAAAAGGCTGGGAGATTAAAAAGGTATCCAACGCTCCCTTACCTTATTGTCCCCAAGGAAGTACTTGGTCAACTAGTAGAGTATTCTAGTCACAAGCTTGGTAGCCTGGATGTTGCCGAGGTGAAAGGGCGATGGTCTCAAAAAGCCTCCAAGCTCATACTCTTGCTTAGAGTCATCGGTTACATAGGCATAAGAGAAAAGGCATTTACAAGGAATTGTAGAGGCGATTTGGACTTGGATCAAGGATCTTAGAGGGCAGTTGGGCCTGGAACCATCAAAGTGAAAGCTCATAGGGGATTCAAGCTTCCAAGATTTGACATCAACCATGTGAGTCGGCGTACTCTCTATCAGATTTGCATTATGGAATCTTTGGCATGATTTGATGGACTCAAGATATGGTGTTGGCAACTTCGAGGAGAACTTTTGGGCAGATTGTCTCCAACTCTTGTAAAATAGGAATGAATTAATTGTTGGAGAATACACTTGACCCTTTTTGTATTTTGGACATTATACTAATATGAATGTGAATATCAAAGTGAAGGGGTTGACTACTAATGGATTACTCCCACTTGTGGTTTGAAAAAGGCAATGGCATATGGTTGCATTTGATTAAGCTTCACCTCTCTACTAATTTCTTTTGTTGAGCATTAGTTTTGTAGGTCTTCAAAGCCTATTTCTTCCAAACAAAAGGTTGTTCCTAAGGGCTTAAAATCTCATCTTGAGCTATTGCACAAGCTATCTCGAAGAAATTGATGAAATAGTTACTATTATGTATCTCCATAAGCTTGCAACACACCATGCATGAGCTTCCCTTATCAAGGGAACAATTTTTGGTAGAGTTGTTTCCTTTTTTTTTAAGGGCATGTGTACAGGGTTATTCTTGATTATATAGTGCATAGTATGGTAGAGGCATCTTAGTTTTTAGTTACTTAATGTTCTTTGAGTATTGTGACCATAGTAAGTAGGTGCTTACAAATGGAGAAGGAAAATTGATAGAGACTTACACATCCATATTTTTCATGACATGAGCGTTTCATTTTCAAGAATAATGCTACCCATGTCAAATTTGTGCTTTCCGAGGTGTACATGTCAAAGTACCAAGTTATCATTTTCTCTTCAAATCAAATAACCACATTCTAAACATTTTTCATTAATGTTTCTACTCTATAAGAAAGACCACACAATGTAAAAACTATTCAAATTCAATGTTAGACAAACACTTTGTTCACAAACACTCCACAAGAAAGTCCACACAATGTAAAAACCATTCAAATTCAATGTTAGACAAACACTTTGTGCACAAACATAGCTCAAACAGAATTGATAATTGACATAGATATGCAATGCTATATGAATAACACATCACTCTAACCATTTGCTTAATAAGAAATAAAATATTGCTATTGCTCTTGAATTAACTTGAGAATGCCATAAGGCTAATTCCAACCTCATTCCAATACCTATCAAAGGAAGAGATTAGGGCCTAAATTTTTAGGTGGTTACTATCGACACTAATATACAATATGAGTTTTATAAGATAGCAAAGAGGACATTTACCATTTTTTGTAGGGCCCAAGGTGCACTCTTGCTAAGCATTTCTCTAAAAGGTTTCTTCAATGTTTGAGTCTGCATAGGTGTCTCTTGTGTATTAAAGTTATTCTTTAGCAACACTCCCACTTGATGTCATTAGCAAGCGTGCAAGATATAGTGTTGGGCTTAAAGCGAACGAGTCACCGATTTTTGAGGCATTAAGCATTACACAAGGGCAAAATGCAAAAGAAACTTTGGAATTATGGCTCGTGTTGAGTCTTCTCACTCTTCTTTGTGAGCTGTTAAACCAAAAGGGTCCTCCTTCTCTTTGCATTTACATCATTTGCAAGTCCCACTCCCATGGAAGTGGGGCTTGCCCACCCATGTTCTACGTCGTAAAAAGCAAAAAGGGTTACAATAGTTAAGAGACCTTTTACTATATATATGTAAAAGGATGTGGTTAGGCTAGTGGATGAAGACCTCATTACACATGTCATGGTCATTGTGTTCATTTGATAGTTAGAAATTTGTAGCACCAACATGAAACAAGTGCCAAGTCATAAAAGGCCCAAAGGGATGTATAAGAAAGGCATGGGTCAACAACCTTAATGCATGAAACTCGTTGCATGGAAGGCATCTAATAGCATGAGAAGAATGGTTATCATGCTTCCTTCATGCAAAAACTAGGAACCGACACCACGTGATTGGGCTATGAGGTGACAAATTCATTGCACATGAAATCCCACAATGAAATTCATGTGAACATGTGTTGCTCATAATGAGGCCATTACATGTGTGATGGTGGGCCTTTGGATAGTGAAGTTGATGGAGTTTTGTTGGGAGACCATGGCAAGGTGCATTGCTTGAGGAATAAGGTAGGTAATCCACAACAAGCCCATAGAGAAGTTGACCATCTAATCTTATCGTAGACCACTAGTAATGACCTTCCCTTAGCCTTATGAGATAACCCACCACTTATGTACTCTTGAGGTTTTAGAATAGGTGTAGTGGTTGGCCTTGGCCTTTGTGACTACTATCAATGGTAAGATTAAGTATGCATACAATACTCCCACCAAAAGGGTGGCCATCTAACCCAAATTTAGATCTTGAGCAATTACCCACCACCCTTATCCTTATGAGGAAAACTAGTACTCATGTAGCCTTGGGGTGAGTTTGGGTTGGGGTAAGGTGATTGTAACAATGCAAAGTGCTAATAATGTGAAAGTCATTGGGTTGTGTATAATAAGGTTGACTCCCTTTGCTTTCACATAGCTATGATGCAAAGTAGTGCCTTATGGAAGGTTGTCTATTGATGTTAGAAGCGAATGTCGCGGCCATCTCTTAGAGGCTTGGCCTTTTAGCTGTTGTGAAATCAATGGAAGTTGGAAGTAGCCTTGATAGACCTTAGATGGTAGGTTGGCATTAGCTATCTAGCAATGGAGTGAAGGGTATAACCTAGCCTAGGAGCTAGTTGGCGAGCGAGCCTTGGTGCCTCTTCCAAAGGCATCTCAAACCTTAGATTGGTGTCATTTTTGTGATGCCTACCGAGAGCTAACTACATATCCAAGCCTCCTTGTTTTCCATATGGTTTGACAGGTGTGGGACTTTGTAATGAGGATGCATTTAGGGCCTTTTGTGCACCATGTGTACTAGGGGAACTAATCTGCCGAGATGCTCGAACACTTGCATGGGATGGGATGGTTAAAGGTGGCAATATGAATGCAGGATGTAATTTGTGATAAAAGGAGCGATGTCCTTGGGGGGGAGGGAATCGAGGGAAGGGAGTTGAAAGTGAGGGGTTATGAGAGGGTTTCCATGTGTGAGTGTTGTTGTGTTTGGAAGGCTAGTTGTCGGGTTATTGAAGCTGGCAACTTGACCCAAGGACTAGCATGTCCCTATGTGTCATGCTTGGAGCTAGCAGTCGGGGGCAAGACCGATTGTACTGGCTTCCATCTGTGTGTATCACAGGTTGCAAAATGCGTCAAAGTGCTATGTGAAACCGAAACAAAGCGTAGAGAAATGGTCTTCCAGTCGTCCAACAGTGCAAGGGAATGCAATGAAGATGCGGCGACGACAAGGTGCTAGTGGTGGGGCTAGGAAAGCATAAGCGAGGAAACGCTGTCCGGGCCCGAGGTGAGCTAGGAAGAGAGGCCTGCAGGCTGCAAGGAGAGAAGACAACTTTTTTGTAGAGTTTTTTATTTTAATATTAATTTAAATTTCTCTAGTGTCTCTCTCTTCTTCTTTTTTTTTTTTTCCCCTCCACAGAGAAGAAGAAACTGTATAATGTATACAGTTCTTAATGTATACAGTTCTTAATAGAAGGAAAACATTTTGTAGTCAGTTCCTTTGTTGCACAGCTTTCGCTCTTTTTGCCATGGCTTTCGCCATCGCCCTTTAGATCGCCATTGCCCATCTCCATCTCTGCCTTTCTTTTCCTTTCCCGATTGTCGTATCGCGACACAGTTGCTCCGACGCCAGCCGCTCCTCAACTGTCAGGCCCTGCACGAAAGCACGTGTACTCGGAGAATCTCTCTGTATTTTGAACCACACCAGTAGGGCCAATTTGCAAAGTGCGGGAGGCGGTGTCGTAGCGTGTGTGACAGGCTGCCAGAGAGGGAGAGGGAGAGAGAGAGAGAGACAGAAAAGAGAGGGAGGGAGAGGACGAGAGGGCAGGCAAAACAGGAGAGCCATGTACATGTGGAGAACAGCAGGACCTATATGAACGTATCTTCGTAGAGACGCTCAGCAGAGACAGAGAGAGAGCAGTTTCATTTCCAGAGGGGGAGGAGAGAGGCGCGTGTTGGCCGACAACGTCTGATGAGCATAGCTCCGTAGAGAGTCAGAGAGAGAGAGAGAGAGAGAGAGCGAGTGGGGGGGCGAGAGGGCGAGAGCAGTGGCAATAGCGTTGAAACACAAAGAAATCGCATGCCCTTAGAGATCCAACAGATTTTCATTCTCGTTGAGACTCATCGAAGAGCACGACGAATTCGCATGCCCGTAGAGATCGAACAGGCAATTCGAGAAGTTTTGCCGGTTTCCCTCTTACAGGGGCGACCCGGAAGAGATCAAATCATACATTTCAAGCGCGCGTTTGGAAGGGAGAGGTCGATCTCGATCTTTCTCTTCCCCATTTTCTGTCAATCCTCCAACTCCGATGCATCTCTTTCCTGTAGAGGAGAATAGCTTATAGCAGGTATGCATAGCTGCATTGCCCCCTTCCATCTTCACTTTCATCTGTACTTGTTCCGAATGTCGTTCCCGTTGGCTTCGACCATGTTTTCGGCCTGCATTTCTTGTTTTGATTGTCGTGGATTTTGGCGCAATGTTTGGGAAATCCAGTTATCCTTCGCCGGCAGGAATTTAGTTTCTGCATGTATTGGATCCTGAATCCGGTTGAACCTAATCGTTTGAATCTGGCTCTCGCAGCGTTCTTGTTCGTTGGGATCAAAGAACCTGCCGGTTCTTTGATATTCTGCTGTTGCAGCTTGCCACACATCGAGGCGAGGGGCAGAATGGGAACAGAATTTCTTGATCGAGTGCCGTTCGACGAGAAAAGCACAAAGCGCAACAAGAACGCGAAGTTGCTTGCTTCGGATGCGCTGCCCCTTCCGGTGTGGCTAACCAACAGGGTCTTTATCGTTCTTTTCTTCGTCGCATCTTACTATCTCTTGAGAAGATGGGGGGAGAAGAAGATCAGAACTCCCACGCCCCTTCATATTTTGAGTTTGGGAGACATCATAGCGTTCGTTGTGCTCATCGCATCTTTCATCTATCTTCTGGGATTCTTTGGGATAGATTACGTCCAAAATTTTATAGGCAAAACTAGCGACGGACAGTGGGATTTCGACGATGAGACTGCAGGTTTTGTCAGAAATTGCGAAGCGTCGAAGCCGATGCCAGTTCCAGTTCCTGTCAATAGGCCCCAAGTGCACCTGAAGGGTCAAGTTCTACATGAAAATAGCGATGAAGACATTGCATGTGCAGTTAGTAGTGGTTCGGTAGCCTCCCACTCTTTGGAAACCGACCTGGGAGACACTGAGAGGGCAGCATCTATCAGAAAAAGAGCAATCGAGATCATGACTGGGAGGTCGCTTGAAAATCTTCCTATTGGAGGTTTCGACTACTCCGCTGTCCTAGGCCAATGCTGTGAAATGGTAATCGGTCATGTGCAAATTCCTGTTGGTGTGGCAGGACCCCTTCTCCTTGATGGCTGTGAATTCATGGTCCCCATGGCCACGACTGAGGGCTGCCTTGTGGCAAGCACTAACCGGGGATGCAAGGCCATACATTTGTCTGGAGGGGCAACAAGCATCCTTCTCAGAGATGGCATGACAAGGGCTCCAGTTGTCCGCTTTGACACAGCACAGCGTTCTGCAGAACTGAAATTCTACATTGAAGACGCCGGCAATTTTGATACCCTCAGTACAATTTTTAACAGGTAACAAGCAAAACTGTATGCTGGACCATAGGTCAATGACCAAATCAGCACTTCTTTGCCTTGTTCCTTTTCTCATTCTTCCTTTTGGATTCTCGATCAGGACTAGCAGGTTTGCACGGTTACAGTGTATCCAGTGTACCTTGGCTGGTCGCAATCTATACTTACGATTTAGTTGCTCAACGGGGGATGCCATGGGAATGAATATGGTGTCAAAAGGCGTACAAAATGTCCTTGACTATCTTCAGCATGTTTTTCCTGATATGGATGTTTTAAGTGTTTCAGGTACGTGAGACTTTTGATCAAACCCTGACATTTATGCTTGAAAATATGCCTCACATTCGCTTTTGATACTCATTAGGCCATTGGAACTGGTCGTTGTTACAGGGAATTTCTGTGCAGATAAGAAGGCCACAGCTGTGAATTGGATAAATGGACGTGGCAAGTCTGTTGTTTGTGAGGCTGTTATCAAGGAAGATGTGGTTGCAAGAGTGTTGAAGACGTCAGTGTCTACTTTAGTAGAGCTAAATGTGGTGAAGAATCTGGCAGGCTCTGCTATTGCCGGTGCCCTTGGAGGTTTCAATGCCCATGCTTCTAACATTGTGTCTGCAATATTCCTTGCAACGGGTCAAGATCCTGCTCAAAATGTTGAGAGCTCTCATTGTATGACATTGATGGACGCCACGAATGGTGGGCGTGACCTACATGTTTCTGTGACAATGCCATCTGTGGAGGTGAGTACTAAAAGCGAAGTAGATGTCATTGTAATACAGCTGAGTTCCTGTATGAATGTTCTGATGGTATGTTCTTTACTGAATTTCAGGTAGGAACAGTTGGAGGTGGAACACATCTGGCATCACAGTCTGCCTGCTTAAATCTCCTGGGAGTGAAAGGAGCAAATTTAAGCTCACCCGGTGCAAATTCTCAAAAGCTTGCAAGGGTGATTGCTGGAGCAGTTTTGGCAGGTGAACTGTCGCTGATGTCAGCTTTAGCTGCAGGGCATCTTGTAAGGAGTCATATGAAGTACAATCGTTCCAGCAAGAACATTTCTGCTGATCTAGTCCCTAATGTAAGCAAAAATGCGTAATCGACAAAGAAGCACTTCGGAAGGTTAGTCAACTGTCAAACTGGTCTCGTTTGGAGGTTTCTCTTCTGTAACTTATTTACGCTTTTGAGTTATGGCCTGAGCGCTTTGGTAATTTTGTTGGTACAGGGAAGCAGGATTTTGCAGTCTGGGTCTGGATAGCTTTCTGCAGTGAAATAATCCGTCTGCCTCATCAGAAAAGAGGTGTAGTGATGAGGTGGACGAAGCACTATGGCTCAACACTTCTACATAGCTGCTTGATTTGGTTCGGTGACATTTGATTCTATCAGTTGCTAGGGGTGTCATTGTACTGGCTGCTGTCAGCAGCGTCCTCACTACTGTATTCTCAATGTTTGTATGACACCTTGCTTTGTGAAAGGCTTTTCAATATTAAAAATGTCGATGAATGCCATATAGTCTGTGGCATACGACATGTATCAGTGTGTTTGCAGTTCAAGAATGTTGTCCTATAAATTGTCTTGGAAGTGAGGCTTTTGTGGCCACCTTTCAAGGATTAAGCATGATTTTGGATACCCCTCATTGTTATGGAATTCCGTTCTTTGCTGACAGTCTTGCAATGTTTTCCTATGTCAAATATATGCTATTAGATCTCTATTTGATCAATAATTGGTAATTGTATTGCTATCTTCTTTTGTTCGAAACACAAATTACAAATCAGGTCCTAATCCCTTGCCCCCTCCCTTTCTCCTCTTCAAAGTGATTTCTTGGAAAACAGACTTTTTGTGGATTCTTCCGACAAAGTCAAAGCAGCAACATCGGTCTCTAATCCTAGCACAAGCTGCTTTAACGTGAATTATATTTGAATGAAGGAAATGTGCAGCTACTACAATGCTCCTAAGGACTTGGGACAGTTGTAACTGCTATCTGTAACAAAAAACTACTGTTGTAGGGAACAGCTTGTTTATGGCTTTGGTAACTAATCACTAATATAACTGGGCTGCCCGAGATTGAATTGGGCACCATCATAGAACCAAAGAGGTGGAGGGACTCATAGCTCAGGTAGTAGAACCTTTAATGATGGGGATGAACGCTAGCATTGAGGATGACTTTGGTAAGATGTAGTGTTTAGTCTTTATCATAGTTCAATGAAACGTTTCAGAATGTCGAAACGTGAAACGTTTTGAAACGTTTCAAAACGTTTCAAAATAATAGGTGAAGTTTCAAAAAACCAAATTGTATTTTTTGGGTCCAAAAAATATAAATTTTATGCATGCATACATTTGGTATGCCAAAACTGTGCAAAACTAGCTAAAAACATAGAAAAAGAGTCAAGACTTGACAGAAAGCCTATAATGGCCAATGGTAGAATAGATTATAGACTCCAGAATCCAGATTAGAAAACTCAATCAAGCCTTCAACTTTATCAACAAGCCTATAATGGCCAATGCTAGAAATAAGAATAGAGTGTAGATTACAAAGCTCAATTAAGCCTTTAAATTTTAGAAATTAGATTTCAGTTGAGTAGATACTAGAATCTAGATAGGTCGCAAAAAATCAGATTTCAGATTACAATTTACAAGCTCAAGCCTTAAACTTTATCATATTTCAGTTTTCACAAGTTCAGGAATCACAACCATGGAGTCTCGACATAAATCAAGTTCTCAGTTTCACTCTTGTAAATAGTCTGCTAGTCTATAGACTAGAACCTAGATTACATAACTCAAGAGTCAAGAGTGAAGGCATCAACTTTAAATTTCAAACAAAACTAAAGTTCAAACTCTACTGAAATCTGAAAGAAAGTAGCAAGTTAATCAGCAAGAATCAAGATCTGTAGGTGCTTGGGCTGCGGGCATCTTCTTCCTGGCCCTCAGCCCCCTCCTCCTCCTCCTCCCCATCATCACTATTAGAATCTGCAGAAGTGGATGAATCCTCTTCTGATGATGAGGAGGTCTCCTGTTCTTCTGGAGCGGCTGCTATTAAAGTTGGTTCTGTTCTCTCTGCTCGTCTGCCTGCCTGAGATCGTGTGGCACGTGCCAATGATGCCCGCTCCTCAGCAATGAATGCATATGCATCATCATCCTCATGCATAGGATGAAGCATTTCATCCTCAGGGACTTGCACACGTATCTTATCAGGATCCACTGCCTGTGGACCTTCAATGGTCTTCATTCGTCGAATAAGTCGTAGATTGGCATGGACATATACAAGCCTACCATACACCAAATGAATTAACTGTAAATACATGTAGGTTGTAGCATAACTATAATTCAAATGCTAATAATGAGCTGTGTGCTGAGTGCATATATGATATAAAAGAAAATAGATATGCTGAGGCCGGAGTGCTCACACACAAAATTATGAATTACCTGTCAAGTTGTCCAGTGCCTAGTCTATTCCTTTTTTTAGTGTGTATAAGTGAGAACACACTCCAATTCCTCACACAGGCGCTAGATGAGCAATCTTGTGAAAGGACTCGGAGGGCAATGCGCTTCAACTCCGGCGTGCCCTGACCATACTTCTCCCACCAGGTAACAGGCCTCAACTGACCATCACGGAGACATGCACGAGCTGATCCAAACTCCCCAAAGGAGTTCCTAAATGAGAGGAGTTGGTCCTCCAAAGCATCTTGCAATATTGCATCTTGATATGCACGTTCAAGGAAACCTGTCCACCCTGCAGTCAACTCAGCATCATCCGATTGGTCCTCCCTCCTCCATAGAGGATGCAAAATGTGTGCTACTGCATGAATAGGCCTATGGAACCATGTCCATCTTTTTTCCCACAAGGCCATAATCTCTTGCTCTCTGTAGGGTGCAAATGAAATATATTTAGGTTGCTGCAAACCTAGAATCTAGATTCTAGATTCTAAATACAAATGTAACATCATACATGCAATTCCTTAAAGCTGCAAATAAGAAAATTAATTGTAGCCAACAGTGAATTGAAAGTCAAGATTCCTGATTTGCATTTACCTTGTTGCATCAAGCCATGTGCACCCTTTCAATGCCTCTCCAACCTTCTCCATGAACTCATACACGAGTCCAATTGTGCATCCTTCTCTATCAACAAGTCGAAGGGTACTGAAAAGGGGCTGCACAATCCCCACAATCTCCTCAGCTGCATGCCAAAAATCACCATCAAACACAATGTCCTCAAAGGCACGTGCCTTTGGTTTGCTGGACTTATCCCAGCTCAACCATTCCTCACTGACTACCATGCGCCTTAAGTTAGGCTTCACCTTTACCAAGCGTGACAAGACTATAAAGAGATAGGCAAAGCGGGTCTTTGAGGGCTTCAGAATCTCATGGGAGCTATGTTGCCGAAAAATTGCAAGGGCACTATGCTTCCTCGTCAAGAAAGTCACCATGCTCCGTGCCTTGTCAACCACCGAGGAAATCCAAGGAAGCTTCCCTATGTCCTCTATAAGAAGATCCAAACTGTGTGCAGCACAGGGAGTCCAAAAGATATGCGGATAGTCACTCTCAAGTAGCGCACCCATGCGCTGACAGTTACTTGCATTATCTGTAACCACCTGTACTACATTCTGAGGCCCCACATCCTCTACTGCCTTCTTAATGTGGCTGTAAATGTACTCACCTGTATGAGATTCATTTGATGCATCTATGGATCTCAAAAACATAGTACCCACGCAAGATGATACAAGAATGTTAATGAGCGGGCGCCTCCTGGTATCTGACCACCCATCACACAAAATGGAGCACCCGTATCTAGCCCATGATGCCTTAATAGGCTGCAGCTCCTTCTCAACTTGCAAGACCTCTGCTTTCAGCTCCCGAGTGCGTAAAGTCTCTGAAGATGGAGCCCTAAATGAAGGGCCAGCCTCGGCCACTGCCTGAACGAACTCCTGAAAAGCTGGAGTACGAGCAAGGTTAAAGGAAAGGTCACACTCATAAAAGAGCTTGCGAGTTGCCCGACGAGCAGATGCAAGCAAAGTTGTGACCCAACTAGCTCGTAAAGTCCCTGGCCTGGGTGGTAACCTAGTTGAATTTGGAAACCTTGGAGGCTTCACAACTCGCACTGATGCCCGTCTAGTGGAAGCACTACCAATAGAAAAAGAAGCCCCTTGTGTAGGTGGTGAAAGTGGAGGAGGGGGTCCAGATGTCACAGATAGAACGGGACTCCTGGGAGGAGATACAGGACGTACTAGTGTTGATGAGGCCTCAACTCGTGCCCTCTTTGACGGGCCACTTGGTGTGCCTCCCAAGGAAAGAATTACATCATCTAGATCTTCTCCTACACATGGATTCACACCCTTTCCAGTGATACCAAGAAGATGTGCCCTTACACGAGGTGCACTACCACAAAATGAGCCACCACAATGCTTACACTTCCATTGTTTCGAACCCGAAGCACCATACTGTTGCTCCACATGCACTTGCTCCCAAACGATGTCCTTTGCTCGCCCCATCTCTAAGCTATACTACCTGCAAGACAACCAATAATCCCTTTGATTATTTGTTGCTTCAAGCTTGCAAGACAAATTACAATAAATTTTGTATTGTGAATCGTGAATGTTACAAAATTTATTGTAATTTGTCTTGCAATAAATTACAATAAATTACAATTATTTCGTGCAAGACCAACCAACTGCTTCCAATGCTCATTGCTCACAGCAGCTAGCTAATAGCTAGCTAGCTGGCAATTAGCAGCATCATGCATGCAGCATGCAGCATGCAGCTTGCCACGCTCCAACGCAACGGACAAAAGGGGCTACATAGTACAGCCTTCTATCGTGATTCATCATGCATGTACAGCAGCCAGCTGCCAGCTAACGTACCTGCGTCACGCGTCCATGATGCACTTGGGCGCTCCTGGGACCTGTTCGTCGTTCAAACTTCAAAGGCGTTGGAGTAGACTGTAGAATGTAGATATCGATTGCTGCCTTGAGCCTTGCGTAGGGGCCAAGGCGCTTGGAGCTAGCAGTTAGCTAGCGGCGCAGCCTGCAGGTGTCGCACTGTCGTGACTCGTCAAAAAGCCCCTAGCCTGTAGGTGTCGTGACTGTCGTCCAAAAGCCCCTAGTCGAGGGCCGAGGCTCGTGGGCTTGGATTTGCAGGTAATCGACGAACGACGAAGAGCCTTGCGCCGCGTCGCCGCCGTACGGGAGACGTACGAGAGATTTGGCCTTGCAAACTTTTATCTAAGCTTACCCTAGCCACGTTTCATTGAACATGAAACGTTTCGAAACGTGCTGCACGTTTCGAAACGTTTCAAATTCAATGAAACGCGTTTCATTGTGACTATGGTCTTTATCATGCATGCTGCATTTGTTGGTTTTTACCTTGTGGATGAATGTCAGGTGAAAATTCTATTTTAGACACTAACACTATAAGTGTCTTTATTTATGCCTACAAGGCACATACCATGGCCTATAGGGCATCACTAGAACCCACAACATCCCGACTGACAAAACACTTGCCCGTGCGGGGCGCACACAAAGTCATACCATACTTATGATATCTTTACAAATGTTATCATTTGCAAATGTGAGCTTGGGCCGCATATAAGGTTTTCATAGGCTAGCAAGTTGCTAGGAAATTGCATAGGACAGCAAGCCCATTTTGTGTGAGTAAGATCCCCAATGTGGAGAGGAAGGCCATCCCTTAGCATTCTTAAATGTTGCTTCACTCAAAGAATGGCAATGGCTCACCTAATAGTTGCACATTGAGCTCTAAAATTGAGGAGGAGAGAGGTAGCAAAGATTATTTTTTCAAAGTCTTGTTACTTTTTAACTACATTAAAATTAATGTGTTAATATTGAGAAAGAGATTAGAGGTGATTTGATATTGTGACATGTCATGTGCAGAGCTACATGTAGAGAGCAAGCAAAATGTAGGCATGCACAAGAAGTGTTCCTCGATGTTAAAGGATTGGGGGTTGGGGGGGGGGGAGAGACCAAGATGGCTAAATTAACACTACTTGTATTACGATCATCAATATATAAATCTTTACTTCCTACGGTTAGGGTTAGGATTTGGCCATATGCCCTTTTAGTCCTTTAGAATATTGCAGTTTACATATTCTTAACACCCCCTCTTAAATTGCACTTCATAAGTAGGCAGCGCATGTACAAGATATCTCTCTTTTGATATTTTTGGCGGTATATAATAATGACCAAGAACCACAAAACTACATTAAGTATAAATAGTCATGAATGCATGCTAGAACACTATCGTACACTGTCATTCCCTAATCTTATCTATGTAAAAAAATGATAATATCAATTGCACTATGGCACGGCAAAAGCAATGCTGCAATGTCCTCATGTTGAGGACTAGTCTAGTGATCACAAATGAAGGTGAAAATTTAATCCAAGGACGATGCAATCTAGCACGATTGAATTGATGTTGAAATGTGCTCATGGTGAGGACTCATCCGTTGATCAATGAAAATTGAATCCAAGCATGGTGCACTATGGCCTTTGATGCTAAAATATCCTCGTGCTAATTCATTTATAGATCAACAAGTATATCCAAGGATGATGCACTATGCCATAAATCTTTGTAATCTAATGGAAGTAGAAGGGCCATAAGATGAAGGCTTACTTGCAAACCTACATGGTCAAAAGATGGAGTCTTATCCATGCAAGCATGCGTGTCAATCTAGAGGCTAGTCTAGTAGGTACTTGGGCAATGGAGACTGAGTCAATATTTGAATTGTTAACATTTCAGTCTATAGCATTCATGTATTCATTTGGGGTCATGACCAGATCATCATCATTGAAATTAGAATGTGAATGGCTTTGAGACTTTATGGGCCTTTGTGGTAGAGGCTAACCCATCCTTTGTTGAGAGGATTGTCTCATGAAGAACATGAGATGCCTCACTACGGAAGGCAGCTGAATATCAAAGAAAGAGAATGATGACTTAAGAGCATTCACAAATTGATGTAGAAAATCTATTTAAAAAAAACTTATGGCAAGAATATTCCAAAAATAAATAGACATTACAAGACGAAGTGCAAAGATGCAACTATCAAGTGGCCAAAAAGATCATTGTGAGAAGTGTGTGACTGCCACTAAGTGAGGTGTCAGATGTATGAGTTTGAAATCGATTATCAGATATCTACGGGACTAAGTCCGTTAGGAACTAATTCCTTTGAGTGAGAGGGCAAAGTATTTGATGGATCAAGAGAAGTAACATTGGACTCTCTCTCTCTGTTTGTCTATCTCTCTCTCTCTCTCTCTCTCTCTCTCTCTCTCTCTCTCATTTTTACAAACACTTGGGCCTGTGGATCTCCTATTGTCTACATCTCGTCCTCTCTTTTTTTCTACTCGATCTTGCAAAACAAATGGCCACTTCTGCTTGCATGGATTGTTAATTGTGGCGGTTAACACACACACACACACACACTTTTTTTTTTTTGGGGTAATATCTAGTGCAGTATATTTAGTATATTTATATGCTCATAAATTTATATGATGGGAGGTCTTCGAAATGGAGAGTATCCCAAAGATCGAAAACATAAAAAGAAAAGCTCTATGCAAGAAGCATCCATATCACCCTCATGGCAGGCATCATATAAGGATTGCCGCAATGAGGTTCGAAATGGAGAGTATCCCAAAGATCGAAAACATAAAAAGAAAAGCTCTATGCAAGAAGCATCCATATCACCCTCATGGCAGGCATCATATAAGGATTGCCGCAATGAGGCTCGGAAAGATTCATATGACTTGTGGATCTGCCGACCCAAGTATGCCAAATTATGCTCACTCTAGATTGTCCAAAGAGCCCAATATCGCATCCAAGAGAGAAATAGTGAGTATTGAGACAAAGACTTCAAAGAGCCAGAAATGTTTCCCAAATCTGTGACTCGGGAAACGGATCCGAAGATAATCTGAAATTCTCCTGAGGAGGATCCTAATACACGGGCAGTGCCAAAGCAAATGAAGAACAGTCTCTGAAGGAGCCTGACATCTTAAACATGTGGATGGTGCAATGTGACGTTTAGCAAGTGTGAGCCCCATTGACAATGTACCTGTCATACATCTCCAAAGAAAAAGTCTTTGCTTCAATGGCATTTTACACTTCCATAACATCTCGAGATTCTTCCGCCACCATGAGAGGGGCTTCCTTATATGCCACAGAGAATTAGCATATTGCTGAATCCATGGAGCAGGCTGAAGAAACCTATAGGCTTTAATGGAGGTTAAGGCAGGAAGAGGAATAGGATGAGTGCATGTAGCAAAGGGTTGCAATTGCCAATCCGTAAGCCTGTCTGTGTCAGCCACAGGAGGAACATATAGAAAAGCATGTAATAAATCAGCATTTTTCTTCCATATAGACCTATGATGCATTCCCAATGCATAGGAAGCAGTGGCCTGAGGAAAAGATAAGATATATCCCTGATCATCTACCACATCATGTATGTATCTAATTCCCAATTTCATGAGATTGTATGCCCGAACAGGTTCCTGTAAAGCGAGTGGAATGTCAAAGATGGCACTCCAATGAATACTTGCTTTCCTCATTGAGTTTGTCCCCGAGCAATTATCAGGAGCCCATTTGACCTTAGAAAGTACTTGTTTCCAGTCAAGTATCAGGGCAGTACAGAAAGGACAGCCAAGTATCTTCCCTACAAATCTGCCAATGACAACCTCCCAATGATCAGTAGTCCAATGACCATAAGCACAAGTCCTCATGTTGACACACATGGATGCTAGCATACAAGTCCATGGCTGTTGTTGGCGGAAAAAAGTATGTAGCATAGTCGCCTTCCTTTCAAGCACATGATATCTTATATTGAGGACATTAAGTCCACCATGCATCCTAGGGGAGCACACCATTTCCATCTTCATTAGTCTCAATGCTTTCACAGCAGTTTTTGTCCTCCATAACATCTCCATAGCTTGAGACATAAAGGCTGAAATATCCCTGGAGGACCAATGCAGCAAAGGCAAATAGAACTGGACATAGGACATTACAATAGACTGTACTATTCTGAGCCTGACATGAAGAGGCCAAGTAGAAATCTTCCAGTATTCTAGTTTATGTTGAAGTCTTTGGAAGATCCATTTTAGCTGCTGCTTCCTGGTGATAAGCCATCCTATGGGATATCCCAAATGCACACACACACACACACACACACACAGATAGAGAGAGAGAGAGAGAGAGAGAGAGAGAGAGAGAGAGAGAGAGTAGAACTTAATGGTTGCTTTTTAAAGATAGAGCCTATAAATCGACAATATTCCGTGCAATATAGATATAATTCAACATAATTTGCATCCTTTTCAAGGTTGGAACACGTTTAGAATTCACGATACTTATGTCCTTTGTTGTTTGCTTATTCTTCAAAAGCACTCAAATTGCTCCACCTTTAAATCTATCTCTATTATGTTTGCTCAACAGATGCTTTCTCTTTAAATGGTTAAAATTTAGTGAGTTGCAATCAACTGAAAGTTGTTTTTTTCAAATAGAGAATTGTATTAAAGCTGTTAACTATAGCCATTGCCATTCTTAGTCATTCAAGTGTGGTAAAGGAAGGTCCCTATCTTCAACATGGGCAGCATCTTCCTATGCAATTTTCTTGTCAACATCGTAATATGCTCTATGTCAATCAACCCTTGTTAAAACTTGCAACCTACATAGGCATTCTGTTAACTATAGCCATTGCCATTCTTAGTCATTCAAGTGTGGTAAGGGAAGGTCGACATGGGCAACTTCTTCTTATGCAATTTTCTTGTCAACATCGTAATATGCTTTATGTCAATCAACCCTTGTTAAAACTTGCAACCTACATAGGCATTCTGTCAAGTTTGGGATTTGTGGGATAGCAATTTTTAGGCACTATCTCAAGGTATTTATTCATCCCTCACACAACAATTACGCATTGCAATCAAGTAATTAGAAAGGATGTAATATTTTGATTCCTAGGTCATTACTTGTTGTAGGAAAAACGTCCACTTATTATTGGAGATTCATCCTTCAAATTTTGCAATCATTAATAATCTCTCTCTCTCTCTCTCTCATTGCAATAGTTTGAAGCATCTCACTCAATGAGAACAAGACAATGTTGGCATCACCATGCTCTTGAAATTATTGCTCTTTAGTTAGATTCCATAGACATGCAAACAATCAACGAAGCCAATAGAAGATAATATATTAAGAGGGCAAAGCCATTCTTCACTTATGACTAAAGAGGATACATATAAGCAACATTTTGTAGTTAGGAGCATGGCATTATTTGATTTATTTTTTTCCCCCAAAATGGTAATTATCGTATAAGTTTTAGTAGAAGTCACCACAAACTCCACAATGCTCTCAAAAAGAGAAACAAATGTCATGGAGAAACAGCCCAAATTCCTTGGTAATAAAGAGAGATGAGATTCCATAATGCATAACAAAGATGAGCCGTGCAAGCCATCCTTAATCTATTAATAAATTTGCACAGATCTGCAAGCTAGTTTCTTTCTCAGCAAAAACCCATCGCATAACTAACCATGCAAGCAATCCTCCATATTTTAATAAGGTTGCATACATATACAAGGCATCCTCCATTTGTTGAGTAACGCCCATAGCAAGCCATCCTTATACTTTCCATAAATAAGATGCAAGCCATACTCCATTGTTTAGCAAACAGCAGGCAAGTCTGTTAGGCTATTTACGATACATATTAAAACGCCCTATGTGTAGTTGTGTAGTCTAGCCATTTACAAAGGCGACAAAGCCTTACAAGTTTCTCCCCTCCATAAACGACTCATATCCCAAAGGCAAAGGAGCAATGCTTGAAGGCATACAAACCCTCCTACTCCACCAATTAAGATCAGTGGAAGCTGAGCTTCCCCCCTCGTCCTCACAATCACCAATGTTACTAGGGTATACGCTGTTATAGTACACGTTACTGTGAGCGTCAGTAATAGCTTCGCATACACAACCTTGGGCCAGATCCTCGCCAACAGCCTCCGGTCGTTGGCCGCATCATCGCCGGCGCCGCCCACCTTGCTCGCGGGCTCGTCGCAGTCGAGGAGCGGCGCGAAGCAGGCGCTGAGGGACAGCAGAAGGCCGGCGGAGGAGCAGAAGAAGGAGAGGCCGTTGAAGAGGAAGAAGAGGTCCTGAAGGAGGGAGGAGTCGGGTGGGGAGGAAGGGAAGGAGTCATGGAGCTCGTGGAAGAGGTGGGGGGCACGGAGGAGGGCACGGAAGCTTTGAGTGGCGAGGACGGCGAGGACGATGGAGAGGAGGTTCATGGCGTAGAGGAAGCGTTTAAGGCAATGGGAGGGAGAGCAATTCTCGAGATCCATGGCCGGAGCAAGCGAAATAGCAGAGGTAGAGAAAGAGCAAGGGAGACGAAGGCGAACGATGAATACTAAGAGAGCAGTCTTTTCTCTTATTAAAGAAGAAAGAAGAACAAGACCCTTTAGCTTCCTCCCCTCCTTCCTGGCACCTCCCATTTCACTTCAACGAAATTACCACCAGTTTACCCCGGCCCGCACTTTGGTCAGCTGGTTTTTTTACTCGGCCTGTTTGGAAGGCTATGATGCCATCCCCATTCGGTGCATAGCCATAACTCATCACAATCTTGGATACTGCTTGCTGTTGCTGATTGCACCCTTTCATCCAACATTGACTTTCAGTGTTGTCGATTGTGCACCTGAGCGCGAGATTTGTTGACTTTCTAGTGGAAGAAATATAGTCTCGAGTCTGCAAATGACCCGCACCAGTAGCGACAGCGGCGGACGGAGGTGTGGGGGGTACCCCAGAACCTGCAAACGAGCAAAATGCAGAGTAGAAAAGAATCATGCTTGCAAAGGAGCAAATCATCAAGTTTAGACGAACAAATTGATTTTTTTACAATCTTTCTTAGTTGTTGTTGGCTGTAGGTAGCCTTAGTGAAGGTTATGGTTTTGAGATGGGAAAATTAAAATCATTGTTATTATTTATGCTATCTTAGGTGTTAATTTGTGGTTGGTGCACTTGTAGTGTATTGATGATTTGGGGTCCCCTTGTATGACTTTTGGGCCATTCTCATTTACTCCTCTTTACACACTCTTAATCTCCTTCCCTTGGGCCTCCAATTTTATGCGCTCTCTTGGGCATTTCACCCATACACAGGCGGGCCTAATAAAAGATAGATACATCATTCACCTTGTTGTATATACATAGTTTACTTTCTCCTATTTTGGATGCCATGCACCACGATTGATATCAATGTGAGTTTTATTAAGCAAACATGTAACCTATGTCTTTAGGATAGAATATTTTAACTCTCTCCTCTTGGCACTTTGGTTGCACATTTGAATAATGTGAATATCATGTAACAAGAGTGCATGTATGCCCATGGAAGCACTAGCTCCGGCTATGAGGCTCTATCAGTTAAGGCTCTACCTAAAAAAACAAATTTCACACCCATGTAATTGTAAAAACTTGGATCCTACCGTTTAATGGAATTTTCCTAAAGGAAAAAAAAAGATTTAAAAAAATATGAACATAAGACACAACACAGGGTCCATCAGGACCCGATCAACCCTGCAAATGTTAGGGGTAGTGTTTTATTATTGCCTTAGTGACATGTAAATATTTGCGCCTTTGGGAATTGAAGCCCAATGCATACATGAATGAGACTACGTCGCTCACAAGAGCTCATAACTCATCCTTGGTTGCAACCTAAATAATATTGTGTCATGGACTACAATCATATGAAATGTCATCCTTTGACCTTGTATTCAACTCGACTATCTCTACTGCTAATTCCAAATCTTTACCTTCCATCGAGAACATGCATAAAAAGAGAGGAATGTTGTAAGAAATTAGATTGAAGCAACATCGAGAATATTAGAGTCCAATAGTATTGCAAAGAAGTCTTGCAAATAGATAGGACACTATCATATTACTTGAATATCAGTACCGTATTCATATTGCAATTTGAAAAATCAATATCTTACACGTGCTAGTCATATAGGTTCTTTGACTTTCTTCTACCTTCATCCACTATTTGGTGAAGGTAAAAGAGGAAGCTATAGAAAATATGCAAAGAATGAGAATAAACAATAGCTAATACTTGTTGGAATGGCACGAACCGTGGGTTGGAAGAGATGGCCACCACCGCCACATATTATTGATATGTAAGTTTCAAGATAACTGGCATAGTAGCTTTTTGGCAATATAGTTTTACGAACTAGTTTTTTTGGCACAACAGTTCTTTCAAACTTTTTGGTAGAATATAGTTTTGTGAAATAGCTTTTACCAACAAGTTTTTTTGGCAAAACAATTTTTTTCAGCTTTTTAACAGCATATAGTCTTGTGAAATAGCTTTTTTGGCAGGATAGTTTTTTTCTTGTTTAGTAGAACAACCCCTTTCTTCAAAAAAGATTTTTCCCCCCCTATCCAATAGATAACAATCTTTTCATCGGTAGGCATAAAAAGCCCGTTTGGCAGGCAGAAGGCCCTTTCGGTAGGCAAAGCCCTTTTTGACGGAATAGCTGTTTTGGCAGTATATATTTTTGCAAAATAGCTTTTGTGGCAAAACAATTTTTTTGACAATTGGCAGAATAACTTTTTTTGGCAATTGGTAGAACAAAGTGAGTAAGGAATTGTAATAGCCTTCAACCTTCAGAAGCGTCATCTACAGAACAACATTCCACGTAAATAAACCCAAATCAAAGTCTTAACGGGATTCGATGTTACGAAAATATGTGTCGGAAGGATGAGGTTGATCAAAATAAGAAAAGATATAGTATTTTGACAAAATATTAAGCCAACATTAAGGAATCTAAAGTCACTTCTGAAATATTAACAAAGCTACTATCAAATTGCCCCTGAGCCTCATATGCCGAGTCGAGACCAAGTGATAACTTCCATGAGCTCTTCCAAATTGTTATGTCTACTTGCAAAGCATGGACTTCAATTCCTTGAATGTTTTTTGCTAGACAACATGCATTTAATTTGTATAGAGATATGAAAACAAAGATGGAAAGGCAAATCGTATAAAATCGTTAAACCAACCACAAAACAATTAAGAAACAAGATGGTGTATAATAATTTATCGGCTTATTGTGTATGCCAAGATGAGACCAAGTGGTAAGTTCCATGGGTTCTGCCAAAGTGTCTTATCCACTTGCAAAGCATGGAATTCAAAAAGAAAAGCGTATGCAAGACGATCGACTAGCAAGGAACTACTTTAAAAAATGACAAAATTTTGGAAACAAAGAAATTTTTGAGGCCAACAATCAAGATTAATCCAAGTCACGCGATGGAGCAATGAAGGCATCTGCATGCCGAGACATCTCAGCCTTGTGTTGGTGCATGAACCTCTCCCATTGTTTGCCCCATTTTCTGCACATCAAAATTTCAAGTTAAAGAGATGACGATATTGCTAATAACATTGCTGTCACTCTTCATAGGCACTAACAAAAAGATGCTGAACACTCAATCATTAGAGCTATCTACATCGACATGAGAAGACAACAACCATGGCTTCAACGACTGTGACATAGAAATCTTGGGAAGATACAATCTCCTCTTAAGTCGTGTACTACTTGAAATACCAATGAAGTTATGGCATTATTGTGCAGTACCTTGCTACCAACATGAGTGGTGATTGCAAACCTTATATGGAAAATGGTTGTTGTAGTGCCTTAGATGATACTCAAGAGTGCGCATGAAAGCAGGATATAACTTTCCATTTGAGAAGAGTGTCATCACTCCATCTTGCTACAATCAACACAATTCAAGAGCTTTCTATGAACCAAATTGGCTGCTCATGAATTCATAAGAGGTCTCGAATCAAGATCTGGAGCTCTGATGCTAAGCCTGTCTAAGAGACCACCCTACCTCTTGGGGAATTAAGAACTTGAAATAGGCACCCCCACATTTAAGTCCATTTTGAAGCCAAACATCCTACTATAAAACAACACTGTTATCTTTCAACTCAACCCATTCTAGAACCTCCATGGCAATGCCGTACTTCTTGGCCTTTTCGTTGACAAACAACGTATGATCTTCATGTCTCTCATTTTTCTCGTGTTTCCATGCACCTTTGTAATCCTATTTTTTAGACGCAATCCAATGCCCCTCCGAAGGCTCCTCGAAGGATTCATAAAAAATCGAGGAGGCAAGGACGCAGGATGGGATGGTGAGAGCGAGGGCAAGGCAATTAAATTGGTCAGAAAGTAATGAAGAGACGAGGAGGAAGAAAGTAAAAAAACGTAAGTTTGAAGTTAGAGCAATTAATCATGAAAATATAAAAGAAAAGGAAGGGGAGGGGGGGGAATTACAATAACCATAATGAAAGAATCACTGGAAGTAAAGGAACCTCAGAATCCATGGTTTCGACTTTCGAGGAGTGGAGAAGGTGGTGAAGTCCAGGTGGGTGGATGCACATGAACTACAAGGACTAAGAGGAGCACCGATAAGCTTGGCTCTAGCGATCGAGATCAGGGGAGGTAGAGCGAGCGTGCGGGAGTAGAGGGTCAGCCCCGATGGGCAGCGAGTTTGTAGAGGGCAGTCACCGCAGTAGTGCGTGCAGGACTCAGAATATGAGAGGAAAATTGAAGGCAGCTGCGAAGTACAAGGTAGCTTCTGACAGTAATACTGAGTGCGGGACTCAGAGACCTGAGTGGCGGATGGCGACGGGTGTAAAGCTTTTGAAGAGTATCTAGACAGGTATGGGTTTTGATAGAAGGAGGTGTACACTATAGACTCAATGTAGAGAGCAAGAGCGCAGGCATCTGATGGGCAACAACTTAGCGCAGAGGTGGAAGAAAGGCAGCACAGTGAGGATACCAGGCGAAAGGAAAACTTGGAGTAGTGAGGTTAGGGAGGGCACCATTAAATAGGAGGTGATTGGACATCAAGACAGAAAATGCAAATCTACTTACAGTGAATTTGCCTCCACAAGATGAGGCATCCCATGAAGATTATGCATTTTAACTCATCTCTATGTATGCTCCAGATCTCTCTTTTTATGTCAAGGTACTCAGCCTGGATAGTCCTCAAAATGAATGAAAATAAACTATTGTGTGTTGTGTGTGTTTTGTAAACACCTCTGGTCACCTTATGATGTAGGCCATGTGTATGTTTTGTTCCATGGTACCTCCTCCAGACATTGTGTGCATGTACATGCAGGGGAGATAACCATTCAAAGGTCTGTTTGTATCCCTTTCTGTTTACCTTACACCCAAGGAAACCCTTGCTAGCATGAGAACCTAGCCATAGATTAATCCTTGACCACCATGAGATGGCATGAGAAACTATGAGACTAGATGTATCCATGACATAGCCTGAGGCATTTCCTTGAGGGGGGGTTTGTTGGGATATCTCAAGGTGTATGCCTCAGGCACACCTTATGTTTCTATGTGTGAGTGCTAGAGGCACAGTTAGGTGCCCACAAGCACAGTTAGGTGGTGGAAAAGCCACATAGGATGATTGAGTGAATCTAGGAGCAGATTGAGGAGATGATTGTGGAGCTTTGAGGTCATCAGTGATGTCAGTGACCTTGTATGAGGTGCCTACTTAAGCATTTGCTACAATCCATGATAGTGATCCCAATTCATTTTGCCACTTTCGAAGACTTGGCGAAGATAAGGTGGCAGTTACTGTATCAAAGATTCTTAGCGCACATGTTGAGCTAAAGTATAAATGTGGAGATATGGAAACACTTGGAGATGTTATGCCCTACAATACATCCAACAAATCATTTATAGCATGGGACAAAGATGAGACTTATGCAACAGACATTATCAAGAATACAAAGTGCACCACCTTGGATTTTACTATAGGGGACATTTTACAAATGAGATCATTTGCAAATAAGACTGTAGCAGAAGGTGAAGTATTGGGATTTGAACAAGTGGAGCAATGGTCATTTGCACAGATGAGGATTCTAAAAGTCACTGATGATGGTATGGTTGATAACATAACATCCTTATGTGATCCCTACTATGAGGTAGGCAAGAATATGAGATGGAGCATGCAATTTTTAAACATGAGAAACAGACACGTGGTTTTCAATGATAAAGACAAGGTATACTACAATATCAAAGGACCTAAAAAGCGTGCCCATGTGCTAGGCTCTATCACTTCAAATGTGAATGATTTTAATATACTCAATTATAGAAGTGACATCTTATCTGGAGTGGATGAGTTCATTGGTTCCGAGAAACAAAATGATTTTAGAAGCGAAGCCTTATCTGGGGTGGATGAATTGTTGCACAGTGAGAAGGGCAAACGTTTCAATAGCGATGTCTTGTCAAGTGTGGATGAGTTCATGCATATTAACAAACCTGGTGTCAATCAAGCTTGTGGATTTGTGAAAGCCATGCAAGATGTCCCAATGAGTGATGTTCTCTCAGGAGTGGAAGAGTTTCAAGGTTCTCAATACTCTCATAGAATATTGAATTCATTGAATGGTCCTAAGAGTATGTTAAAAATGAGGATGAGATCAACAGAGGATTATTCAATATTTAACTTTAATTGTGATATGGCCAAGGATGCAACAACCAATCATGGATGCTTGGTTACAAACAAATGTGAGGAGAAGAAGTGCATAAATATAGATAACAACGTGCACGAGGAACGAAAACGGTCATACATATGCATGAAGAGAGGGAAAGGAAAGAGGGAAAGAAGAGAGAAGAAGAGGGAAAGAGAGAAAAAGAGACATATGCTCATGCATAAGCATGAGCATATGTCTCCTTCTCTTATGCTTATGCTTATGCTCATGCATATGTCTCCTCTTATGCATAAGCATAAGCATAAGAGCATAAGAGCATGAGCATAAAACAGGGGAAAGAGGGAAGAAGAGGGAAAGGAAAGAGGGAAAGAAGAGAGAAGAAGAGGGAAAGAAGAGGAAGAAGAGAGAAAAGAGGAAGAAGAGGAAAAGATGAAGAAGAGGAAAAGAGGAGGGGAAGGAAAGAGAGAAAAAAGAGACATGCTTATGCATAAGCATAAGCATAAGCATGAGCATATGTCTCCTTCTATCATGCTTATGCTTATGCTTCTGCATATGTCTCCTCTTATGCATAAGCATAAGAGAAGGAGACATATGCTCATGCTTATGCTTATGCATGAGCATAAGAGAAAGAGACATATGCTCATGCTTATGCTTATGCGTATGCATGAGAGGAAAGGTTCGGGGAGCGGGGAGCAGGGAAACGAGTCGGCTAATGTAAATTTTGGGAAAGAGAGATAGTCGGGTAGTGAAGCGAACTTAGTTAGGTTGGGGGGGGGTTGATGGGTTTGGTAGAGTTGGGTAGGGAGAGTAGATTAAGAAGTGAAAATGAGAGCAAAGAGGGGGGATTGGTTTTAAGAACCAAAAATTTAAGGAATAACTTTTAATAATAGAAATAAGAGAAAATTAAAGGAAAATTTGGGAAAAAAATTAAGCAAAATTGAAATTAAGACAAAACAAGGCGAATTTGAGAGAAAAAATTAAGTGAAAATAGAGAAAATTAAAGAAAATATTTAAAAATAAAGTTTTAAGAAAAATGAAGAAGATATTAAGGAAAATAAGGGAACATAGGGAAAATAATGGAATTTACAAAAGTCATAGGATCAAAAGTTTAGAGAGAGAAAAATTAGGAAAAAAAATGATTTTCAAAAGAAAAAATAAATGCAAAAAATTAGGAAAAAATAAGGGATGTAGGAGTGAAAAAGGGAAAGGGCAAAATTAAGAAAAAATAAGGAGAAATTGAAAGAAAAAATAGAAAGCATTAAAGAAAATATTTAAAAATAAAAATTTTAAGAAAATAAAGAAGATTATTAAGGAAAGTAAGGGAAATTAGGGAAGATAAGGGGAATTTAGGGAAAAGTAATGGAACAAATCCCATAGGATTAAAAATCAAAAGTTAGAGAAAGAAAAATTAGGGAATTTTTTTTTTACATTTTCTTTTATAAAAAAGGAATTTAGGGAAGAATTGGGAGAAAGTATGTGAAAAGTTAGGAAACATGAGGGAGGTAGGAGTGAAATAGGGAAAAAAAAGGGGGAAAAAAGGGGGGGGGGAGAAAATACGGTAAAGTGAATGTAAAGGGGGAAAGAAATAGGAAGTGTGGTTCTTTCAAGCTATGGGTGTTATTGTTTCTTGAGTTGGTTCTCATTGCCAACTTCTTTAGTGCTAAGGCTTGCTCATTACTTGCTTGACCTGAATACTTGAACCACTTATCATATGAGAGTGGTGTGCTTTTGAAGTGTAAGAAGTCGTAAAAATACCATTCACGTGTAAGACCTTAGGGAGGATCAAGGTTGGCTATCCTATATATGTACTATTTATGAAAGTAGTTAGAAAGCTAGAAAGTTTCATTTGGATGTGTTGTATTTTAGGTGATATATTTTCTTTTTGTTTTCTTTCCTCGTGAATTTTCTAGCTATCAACTTTTGGAATCATATGCAACCCTTAGCTCTCCTTAGGTCAAGTGGGCATCAAAGAAAAGCCTTAAGATCTAACAGTAGAGTCCTTCAAGATTTTTTCTTTATTCTCATAGCTTTTCTATGCCCACTCATTCTTGTGAGTTGTTTTGGTCCATTTTTTCTTAGACAACACACTTCTCAAGGCATTTCAAGCTATGAGTGTTATTGTTTCTTGAGTTGGTTCTCATTGCCAACTTCTTTAGTGCTAAGGCTTGGTCATTTCTTGCTTGACCTGGATGCTTGAACCACTTATCATATGAGAGTGGTGTGCTTCTAAAGTGTAAGAAATACCATTCACGTGTAAGACCTTAAGGAGGATCAAGGTTGGCTTTTTAATGTGGACAACACCTCCATCCAAACAAGAACTACAAGGAGCATGTAAGTTTTTAAATGCACACTCTTTATCAACTCAAGGGTTGATCAAGGTCAACTTCTCACACACATCAAATGAGGGACAATTATAAGGGATGATCAAGGTCACATTGTTGAAGGGGACCACACATGTGCTGAGGGGTGATCTCCTCCTATCACAAGCAAGCATTTTTGAATGCACATGTGGATTCAACTTACACATATGGGATCCCATCCCCATCATCTATCCACATACTAAAGTGCCCAATGCATACAAACATTCAATTATGATAACATATGGTAGTTTTGAAATTTACTGTGGATCTTATAAGAAAAGGTGGCCTCAATTCAAAACAAATTCTATTTTGCATCTAGGGTTAGCGTATTATATATTCATGCAATGAAATAAAGCATGGATGAGATGCCTTTGAGGTGCCTTGAGTCTTAATCAAAGCATCTCATATGACTATGTTGAATGTATCTTGGTAGCTAGGTGCCATAGAAGGCATCTTCCTTTTTATGTATCACATAAAAGATATATCTCTATTGGGAGGACTCAAGAGTAGAGAGAAAACTATGCAATTCTCATGCTACTAGTGAAAGTAAGGTCTAAAATAAATCAAAACATTTCCAATACGTGTACCTCTGAATTCCTTGAAAACTAACTCTGACCGCATAACAATCTAACTAATGGCACAACTCAATACATGCACCTCCAAGTTCTTTGAAAACCGACTCTAATTGCATAACAATCCAACTAACTACGCAACTAATCATGGCTTCTCATATAAGCTAAGATGAGCATGTTGAAAGTATTATTTATAGCCATGGTACTGATAGCGAACGTGAAAGAGGGAGAGAGAGAGAGGGGTGCAGACGATATAGCTACTCGTACACTAAGTTGTATTGAGCATGAACATGAAGATATACATGTGAACCCCTTAGGGTTAGGGTTATGATTTGCCCCTAATGCCCTTAGGGTTAGGGTTAGGGTTAGGGTTATGATTTGCCCCTAATGCCCTAGAGGTATGGTGCAATTCATACCATCCTCAACAACCCCTCTTAAATTGCATTGGGTAAGTAGAGGGTGCATGTACAAGACCTTTTTGCATTTTGTTTGGTGCATATGATAGCATCCAAAATTGAAAAGAAACCAGATTAGTATGTGCACATGTGAGCACAGTGACTATGTAGCGAAATCATGTACATGTACATAATGTGCTTTCCCCCCGCTCAAGGTGTGGATCATCCTTTGCCATTGGGAATAAAACCCAAAAGATAGGCCGAAAGGGAGAGGAAGGATATATGCAGAAAGCAACGTCCACCTGATCAAAGACCGAAAGATGATTGCGTGAATGACTGCATGTATGGATGCATGCTAACCATGTCAAAGTTAAACATGTCATAAGCTTTGTGGACTATGCAACTACTTTGAAGAAGAGGCATCCGGATGTGAAGCTAGTTGATGTTGTGATTTGGTAGGTTGTGACATACGAGGGTCTCACCAACCCAAAAGAATGGCCAGCAATGGCAAAGGTATGTTGTAGTAGAATAATCTCTATCAAATGATGAGGGGTCAAAGAAGACTGCATACTCGGAGTGGACAGAGTGATTTAGGGGCTGAAAATTTGGGGCCAAAGGTGCATGTATGATACACTGCTCTATTGACAAAGAGGCCTGTAAAATTGACAAGGTACGGCAACCTGTCAAACTTGTATGCTCAACTGTCATGACCTGAAGGTCATCTGATGTGTGCATAGCGAAACATCCATCGGCATGGGATGGAGCATCTATCGTAAGCTCAAGGTGGAGCTGACAATGTCAAGGCCTAGAAGCTTGAAAAAGGGCTCTGAAAACATAAGATGCCCCTAAGGCATATGTGGTGCCGAATGTTGATGAAGGAATTGATCTAAAATCGTGGATCCAACCACATGTCTGCATCAAGTAAGGACTGTATACTACAGCCATAAGTTATGCTAAAACACTGACTCTCCCCAGGTTGCACTATGGCTGAACTTGACGATTTATGGTGCATTAGGGCAAGACCACATTGAGCATAAGTATCCTCATGTTGAGGAATGATTTGCTGTTCGAGAGAGGTGGTATCCAAGAGTGGTGCAATGCGGCATGACTGAACTGATGCTGGAATGTCCTGAAGACTTATCTCTTGGTCTTTACTACTCGTGAAACCTATGTCCAAGGAGATGATGTGCTCCATGTCAGAGGTGAAAGCATCATGGATCGATGTTGGAACGGAATCACCTGAAGAGCTAGATACGCTGGGGCATATATTTCTACATGTGATAGAAGATGTGAGTCCCTCATACTGAAGACTCACCTACTGAATAAGTGCATGATCGTAACTACTAAACTCCTATAGTGTGTCTATACAAGTGTGTCTATACAATATGTGGCAAAAGATGGATTCCAATCCATGCATGAATGTGATGGTTGTACATCACTAGAAGTAGCCTATGCTGATGTAGATGGGATTGCCTCATGTTGAGGGCTTACCATCAAATGTGCCTCATGTTGAGGGCTTACTGCCAAATGTGCCTTGTGCTAAGGGCTTATCGAGAAGTGTGCCCGAGACCAATGAAGCTCGAGTCATCGTCGTCGTAAACTGGCACATGCGCCATGGCAATGAATGGTTGAAATAGGCTCTCTTTCCACTCATGGATCTCATCTAGAGTCATGATTGGTGTATCATCAACTTTGCGATGTGAATAACTCCATGCTGGAGGCGGTCTGGTGCTCTGTCCAAGAGGCTTATCCATGTACTGGCAAGAGTGTCTACCCTTGAGAACACTGTGTGAGAGCTGCCACTAGGGGGCTTATGCTAAACTATCAAAACCAAGTCATGTGATGGAGGAACAACCGTGTGCCAAGGATCAAGCCTGTAGATAGCCAAGAGGCTGTATAAGGCTAATGTGTATGCGTGCAAGAACCAATGCAAGAAAATAGCCAATGAATATGATTGTACATGAGTGGCATATGTGAGTGCAAGAAGAATGCAACAATCCTGAATCCAAGGAGGAGAACTCTGCCAAGTGTCACACTGAAGTGCTGGATTGATGGATGCCAAGAGACTAAGCTGGTGTCAGTGTGTGAATGTGTACCTTGATGATAGATCCGATGGGATTCACATCGTTGGGAACTAATTAGCTAATGTGGCAATGGTTGACTTGGCCTGGTGGAGTTGGATCTCCTCTATGGCGATGCTAGCTACAGCTAGACTACACATTGAGTGCAAAATGCACCAAATGAATTTTATATGGATTCATTTTAAGTGCTGAGTACGTTGCAATGGATTAAGAGGTGGTTTCGATGAGGAGGATTTGATGATGTTGACCTGTGGAAAAGTTAGAGTGTAGATCTGAGGTGCTCAACACATAGAGCACGAGTTGGCAATCATTTTTCCTTTTTGGATCACCTTGAAATTCCTCCTAGATCAAAAGCTACGACTCCCGAAAGGATGGCCAAATTTTAGGTGGATGGAGGGTGATGTGGCAGTGTGACATGGCAATGGTGGTCACATGCTGCTTACAAGGCTGTGCCTGTGTAACACTCAGTGCTTAGGAGGCACTGCTGATGTGGCACGCAGTGTTCACATAGATAGGCTAGGTGTGCCTAGCAGGGGTTGTGTGTTGACATGGCCTTGATGATGTGTGGCATGTTGACTGGGAATGGCATTGATGACTTGACAGTGGTTCAACTCTATAACCCACATGGATTTTTCTAACGTTTAGAAACCTTGGGGAAGCCAGGGATCAATCGACGATGGTGGAGAGATAGAGATGGCGACGTCGGCGGTTGAGTGTTGAAGGAGGCGTTACTAGTCTGTGGAGGTCGCCTTAGTTGGCTATTCGTTGAAACCATGGGCTTTCTTTGCTGGCTGGTTACTAGCTTGTTGGAGGTGCTGGCTGTCGGCTGTGGAAGTGCCGAAGCTCCTTGCCGTAGCAAACTTCGTTGATGCAAGCGAGCTGGAGGTCAATATCGTTGCTGTAGAGTGCCACGAAGTAGGGAGCGCATTGCATGCATGCTGGCTATTGGCATCGTTAGAGGCGGTAGATAGCCCGGGCACTCATGAGGTTGACATAGAGCTGTTCTACGGTGCTGCGGAGTAGTCACCTATGCACAGGAGTCAGGCTGGAAGGTCGTTAGCCGAGGCTATGCATATCGGGGCATAGAAGCTTGTAGTCGTGGTTGTGTGTTGGAGTGGCGCTAAGAGTCGGTCGTCGTCAGTGGAGGAGGTCAGGTGGAGAGTTGTTCGGAGCCTATGGAGAAAAAGTTATGCTGCTTATAGTCTCCCTTCCTTTTCAGTTTTTCTGTTGAGTGTTTATGCTCGCAAGGTTCTAAGAGGATTATGTGTTAGAGGAGAGAAATAGGCTGATTCTCTAGAGGAGACCTTATCTATAAGGCAAGAGACTCTCGGCTCCTGGCTCCAATGAGCATCCTCCTCCTAAGCCTCACACAGCACCTGCAACTCAGCGCATGCAAAGTTCTCACACAAACTCCTACTCACTTCTCAAACTACAAACGTGCATTTTTCATCAAGGGGGCTACACACAATGGCCCAGTGCCCTTCAGTTCTGCAACGAACCGACGACTCTCGACTCTCCACTCTCTTGCGGCTACAGCACAATGAAGAGCTCCACAACTGTCTCGACTCTCCACTCTCTTGCGGCTATAGCACAATGAAGAGCTCCACAACTGCAATGCCATGGTGCCTTCACAGAGCTCACAGCCGACTGATAGCGCCAAAGGCCTAGTTGACCAAGCACCCCTGCAACAATAAGCCCTCCTTGAGCGGCCAGATAACTCGCCTACAACACTGTCCTCACAGCAGGGCCAACGAGCGCATATCTAGAGCCCAACGAACTACCTCACAATATCAAGGCCTCTACACGATCTCCATCCTCCCACTACTCTTGAGGAATAGCTTAAGTGGCTCAAAGCTCGGCTCGGAATAGCGAGCTTTTTGAATCAAATCGATGGTCTGAATTTGATTAGGTGTAGAGAGCTAGATGCTATGGCATTGATACTATCCAGTTGGGTGGGAAATCACCTTCAGTATTGACGTTGAACTGTTTTCAGGTAGGTAAGCGGTATGTTCAAAGAACAGAGCAGTGATGTAGGTCCAAGCTACAAAGTACCTTGCGGCCGGAGAGACAGCTTGACTTCTTTTATCGCAGACACGGATAACTTGCCTTCACCGAGCTTCAGCATCGATTAAGTCAGCGTAGTATTTGCTGAGAAAGGCCTGAGCTTGACGGATCTCGTGGTTCTCCTCGGTGAGGGCGACTTGTTCAAGCGAATTGCATATGAATATGGTTGTGCTGATTGTCCGATGCGGATTAAGTTTGGAAATTTTGTTCGCAACCAGAGAATCACACCCCGAACAGAGGGAATTAGAACGTGTGTTGCGTAGACGTGCTGCAGCTAGCGATCAAAGATATATAGCTCGGCGCCACGACGTTGTTAATCTACCCTGAACATGGGGGTCGCTCGAAGTTCATCGCATAACTGAACTTATCATAATGAAACCTGAGGCGCAGGCTTGGAGCAATTCATCTTCCTCATCTCCGCCCTGACTTTCTAGTAGAAACCATTGCCCACAACTGTCTAGTGCCTCCAGGCACCGTGGCCTTTCCTGGTGCTGCCGAGGAGTCCCAAGCTATCTTGCATCCGACCAGACCGCCGTGGCGGTCTGCTGTTGCAAGGTGGAGTCTTTGGAGGCATGGAAAAGAAGGAAATCCGTGAGGATAAACTGTGAATCCTGGGGATATCGAGAGGGCAAGAGACGCGCGTACCTGTGCAAGCAGCGCACCCTTTTCCGTCGGGAGCAATGCCAGAGGTCTTGTATGTAAAACGCCTGCTAAGGTGGCAGCCTTGGTTCCATTCTCTACCAACTCTCTCTCTCGTTTATTCCAAATTTCAAGAAGCTCCTGTGAGGGAGCGGTGCCGATAAGCCCAGGATGTATCAATCTAGGGAAACAAACGCCTGCGGGAAATTCAACGGAAAAAGCTTATTTTAGGGTGTGTCTCTTTGTGGGACTTCAAAGACTATGTAATTCAAGCCAGCAAGACTCGATTGAACACGAACGGTACCTGGAATGTGGCAGGAGTTGGAAGGTGGAGATGAATTCACGTGCCGCTATCAAAAACAGGTCTCAGAGGCGATGGGTGCGGCAAAGGAGGTCTGCTGTTGCAGGGGGAGTCTTTGGAGGCACAGCAAAGAAGGAAATCCGTGAGGGTAGAGCAAAGGACCTCGACAGAACTATTGGACTTCACGGAATCCCCCCGTTGTCCTAAACAAATTCGAAAGCACCAACCGCCGCATAAAGAATTCGTTCGTCCCATGCGACGACTTTGTTTTTTATTCCTCCGCCTCCAGACAGAATTCTACTCCGTGGACGCAAATGTAGCCAGTGCAGCCTTTTCGCTTACCAAGTCGCAATCAAATCGCTTGCACAGATTTAAGAAATCCTGGACGAAATCGTAATTCCAACGACCGCATTCCCTTCTCCGCCTGAGTTTCGACCACTATTGAGCGATCGTGTTCGCAAACGCAACTTCCAAACTGCTTTCAATTATTCACTGACGCGACAAAATTTGGAGGTGGGGGTCACAGAGGCGATGGGTGTGGCAAAGGAGGCAGCAACTGGTGAGCAAGGAGGCAGAGACGGAGGGATGGCAGGTGAAGCGGGGTGAGGCGGAGGGAGAAGGGTGATGGAGAGGTTGAAAGGTAGCGCCATGGGGAAGGGAAGGCACTACGCAAGCAAGCCAGGCAACGTCGAAAGGAGCTGCATGCATGTTGGAGTGGAGATTTTCTCAAGTCAAGGAAGAAAGCAAGTAGATAAGAGCAGTCGGAGTGGAGATTTTCTCAACAAAAGGAAGAAAGAAAGGAGAGTTGAGCACAGCACGGAAGGAGCTTGAATTAGGTTGCCACGTGGCTCAACACCAGAGCTTGGATTTTGAAATGATCCCGCTATGATGCCTGCCTAAAAATCTCTCAATGGAGGATGCCTCATGAAGGAGGTCTTGACACTCGTGAAGGGAGTGGGAACACCATCGATAGGTGCCATAGAAGGTGTCTGACTTTTGGTTAGTCACACAAAAGGCCGGGGTTGACTTAAGAGTAGAGACCAAAAAGTGCAATTGTGATGTTGCTACTACTAAGAAGGTCTAACATAAATTAGAACATCCCCATTGCAAGTGCCTTCATTATTTGAAAACCAAATCTAGTCCATAAAAGCCAACTAATTGCACATCTTCAATTTGTACTCCTATGTGAATCATTTACGAGTTTGCAATCATATATGATAAAAGACTAGAGCTAAACCATATTATATCTACAAGAGTAGGACGATTAGGAGAATGACTTGATGGACTCCACCAATAATACTACTTGGAGATGGGAATTAGGAATGGGGGATGGGAGATAAGGGGTTGTAAGAGGGATGCAATGCAAGGCCATCCCTTTATATAATTTAAAAAATCATCAAATTGCATCACATGATGATGAAAATTTTAGTAACAAATTGTGGTCACAAAATGAAGTATATTTTAGTCATAATAAAATGCAAATCATCTCAATCAATTTCACCTTGTAATACTAAATTTAGTCAATATTGACATCAATCTGATGTGTCCAATACGGCTCCTCTTTAGTTTATAAATGTTGTGATATGTGTTGCAAGCACAATCATCATATGCCTACATCCCATAGAATTTGTATTTAGAGCCTTTTGAAAGCTTCAAGTTTTATGCCAAGAAAACAGAAGGAAATTTAAAGAAAGAGCAATTTGAGATCTTCTTTCAATTTTTAGGACATTTAAAACAAGGGGAAAAACTATGTGTAAAGTAGGGGGTCATACCTTATTAGAGATAGGTCAAAGATAAAGAGCTACTAGGATGTTTGTGTAGGGTGCAAACATCGTCACCATGATGAGGGATGACCCTACTTTTAAAAAAATCCATTTCCTTCAAAATTTCCCATAGTTTTCTAGGAGGGATCAAAGATTCCATGATCTCCCCCATGTGAAAGGCCTTTGATAGGCCACTAAGTCCTCAAGTGGGCTCTCAAGAACTTTAAGGAAAAATACCCTTAAGACCTTAGGCTATGTTTTATGCCATGTGTCATGCTATAAGCCTTGATTTGTAGGTGGAAAGTGTAGGCCAATGGGGTCCAACTATGTTATGTTAAAGATGCTTGAAAAATTAGCCCCTTGGAGGTAGGTAATAGACAACTTAATGGTGGACATTGGCATTTGTATTTTACTTTAAAAAAATTTCTAGGTATTTTATAGGGTCAATAATAAATCAAAACTATAAAATAAGGGTACAAGGCCATTCTGATTGTGAGGTCAAAGGATCAAGATCATAGTGTAAAGAAATTCCTTGCTAGGACCATTTTATGCATAATATAATGGGTACCAATGGAATGGAATTGTGTTGTTAAGGTTAACTTTGATGTAACCAAGGTAGTTATGTTTATTATGACATTGTGAGAAATGGGAAATTTAATGCAAAGGTGGAATGTGGTTTCATACCTTTTTCCCCATTTCTTCCCTAGAAAAGCAATGAGCTCTTGACATCATTGGTTTTATGGGGAAAAAGCCCTGAAGCATTTGATGGTTGAAAATTACACAAAAGCCACATTATCACCAAAAATTATGATATCTATTATGGGGAATTATTTTTTCCATAAAGCCCTTTTCCCATGTCATGACAGCTTATAGTAGGTGGGAAATTAGTAGCTCCCGTCCCTTCCTCTCTACACACTTTTGAGTTGCACGAAAGTAAAACAAACTAACACAAAGAAAACAAGGTGGCAAACCACTGTGGCCTTGCTTGAAGCGAAATTAATTTTAATTTTAATCATGTTGAAGTTAGTGATTGATGTTTGGTAAAGGTATTTGTCATTTTTTTAATGTGTCTATTTTTGGTACATGTTGAAGTCAATGATTAATGTTTGGTACATGTATTTGCCATTTGTTTTAGATACATCCTAAAGTTAGTGATTAATGTTTGGTAACATATTTGTCCTTCGTTTTCTATGTTTATGTTTGCAATAATGTAATGAGGCATGTATGTTAAAATTGATGTGTAGTTTATTGGTCTTGTAAATGTCATGTTTTGTAAATTGTTTTCTTTGGTGTGCACATATACTCATTTTTTATCAATAGGAGTTGTTTTAGAGTAGTTTTATTTTCTTTTGAAGAAATGCATTTGTGGTTGAATTCTATGTTCTCTTGATATTTTTGTTTGAATCAAAGTATGAGACTTGAAGTATGATTGTATTGATATTTTTTATATTCTAAGTAAAATATACATAATTTTTTTTCTTTGCAAAATGTAAAGACAAAAATCACCATTATTTTTTGAAGGGTCTTTAAATTTGTCATTGTTTTATACATGTGAGTCCGTTGAAGTCACATATGAATGTAGTATGTATGTTATTATTATTATTATTTTGTAACATTGTAATAAACATGTTGGTATTTTTAGCTTGGTGGTCTACATATGTTTTTGATGATGTATTTTTGTTTTCCTTGCAAATGTAAGCTTATGTAATGTCAATTCCTTCTTGTGCATGTGTATTAGGCTCTTCAAGTATTATAAATTTATCTATCAATATACAAGAACCTTTATTGTACAAATTCTGAGTTGTCTTGAAATTTTTGGTATGTATACATCGCATTTTGCAATTCTACTTTCTTAAAAACACAATATCTGATTGTGTCAAATCTTTAGTTCCTTTTATACCTACCTCATAATAATTGACTACTGGAGCTTAAATCAATCTCTCTCTCTCTCTCTCTCTCTCTCTCACACACACACACACACACACACACAGAGTCACTAGGCCGTAAATATTCCAAAGTCAAAGCATAAGTTGACCATTTATTGATCATAATTAAAGAGTTTTTTATTTGGTTAATTATAGTCAAAGAGTTTTGTTAATGGTCAAAGGTACTTGACTCTAGTCAAGTAGGCCTGATATAGTCTATGATGATCATGTGATATGCAAGTCCATGCCTACACATACTTTTTAGCAAGAAAGCCAAAATGTATATGCACCATCATGAGGTCTTATGCTCTATGCATTGTTCATCTTGAAGCAGCTGGTTGTATAGGAAATTGTTCACATGTAAGAATGCTTGACCTTTTTTAACGTCCTATTTGCACTTATGTGACAAGTCAAAAAATTGGAGTCCGAGCATTATTTATGTTTATGGAAAAAGAAGTCCAAGTTTTATTTATGTTTATGTTGTTTATTTTATTACTGAACCTTTGTAATTTGTTTTGTCTCATGTGCAAATATGTATACTTATTTATCACTAGTCAATTGTTTATTGATTTCATCTGCAAATATGTATATTTATCACTAGTGAGTGTGTTGGTGCAGCCAAGAGAGTATACTTTGGAATACCCATATATTCGCAAGTCGGCAACTTAATGAGGTTGAGATGGAAACACAAGGAGAAGGTATTGCAATGGTCTATGCTATATAGAAATTTCCCCACTATTTGTTTGCAAACAAGTTTGTATTTTTTGTAGATCATCGGGCACTTCTCTATCTAGCTTCTATGAGATGGGATGTATCACATGGTGGATGCTTATACTCTTAGAATTTGACTTCACAGTCTAAGATGTAATTATATTTTCTTCTTAAAAAGTTATTTTTCATTAGGTGAAATGTGTTGTTTCTTTTAAGTGTAGATATTATATTTGAATATTTAATAAGAAAGAGATTTAAAGCATGATTGTAGTGAGTTAATTTACTCATATATGTAATTTATTGAATGATCTATCCAATATGCTATCAAGTGCTATTGTTGTTGTTTGTGTAAAATGTAGATGGTAGACAAAAACTTCAATTATTTTTTGAGGGCTTTTTGAATCATTGTTTTAGACATATGAATGTTGAAGTCACTTATGAATATAGTATGTATATTATTATTATTATTATTATTATTTTGTGACAATATCATAAACATGTTGGTATTTTTAGTTTGGTGCTCTATATATGTGCTCCTCTCTGATCCATTCTTGCCTTTTAAATTTGATCCTTAATGCTAGAGATTTGGGGGAAATTTTATACTAGGCATTGAGCATTGTAAGTGGTCTCCAGTTCTTCAACTCTTCTCTTTAACCTAGGAGTTTGATAATATCCATACTAATTTTGGGGTTTAGATAACCCTTTTCTAAGGATTCATTCCAAAGCATGAGTAAATAGGGACCTACAAATTTCTAGAAGATTTGGTAGAACTCCACCAATAGACTGTCCTCTCCAAGAGTCTTGCCTCTTGTGCTATTGTCCATATCTCGTTTAAGTTCTTCTAATGACAAGTTTGTTTCCAAGTATAGAGGCTCAAAAGGCGAAATCGTCTTGGGTCCAATAGTGTTGCATCTATCCCTGTCTTTAATTTTTGATGTTGTCATTACCTTAGGATCTCCTAAAATCTATTAGACATGAGTTGTGACAATCTGGGGAATGACCCTATTGTTTATAACCAAAGTATCATCAACCAAAAGACTATCTAAAGTCTCTTGAGCATGTTTTTTTATAAGAATCTTGAAGATGTTGTCATTGTCCCTGTCTCCTTTCGCTACCAACCAATCTCTTACATAAATGTGTGCTGAATGAATCTCAATAATCTTTTCTCTTCTCAAATTCTGTTTGCATTCTCTGAGGAATGTTCGACCATGTTCAAAGGTATCTTGTTCTAGATTTTCCAAGTGCTCCTCTAGACATTGTCTTCTTTGTTGCTGAGCTACCACTGCTATTTTGCAAATTGCCTTCAAAAAAACCTTTATTGTAACTACTGGTCTTACCCACTTATCTAAAACATTAGCTATCCCTCCAAATGTTGCACACCATATCCTCTCTATTTTCTCCTGAACATATGGGAATTGAAAGAAAAAAGTGTTTGTTTTAAACCACGATTTTCCCCTTTGCCATCCACTTTATCCAACCTCATTAGAATTTAGAATTGGTTTATGATCTAAAAGGTGGAGAGAGGAAAGAGCTTTACCATTACAAAAAAATGTATTTGTTCATCAAACCTTTGGATACATAAACTCTATCAATTCTTGCTCTTTTATGATTAACACCAATTTGATTATTGCACCAAGTAATGGAAGTCTCCTACAAAACATGGAGGAGATCCGCTACCTCTCTAACTTCCTACTAAGGAGTTGCTTCTTTGCCTTTGGTAACATTGCCAAGCCCTTGCCATCTATTCTTGTGGTGAGACTCCACCATATTGAAATCCCCCATGAATATGGAATTGTCACTAAAAGAGTGTCTATCCCACAATAGGCATCTATCTCTGACTGAGTTAGGTGTTAAATATGGAGAAACTTCACACGAGAGCTTCTTGTGTGGCTAAAATTTGCATCTATGCCACAATTTCCCAGCATGGTAAGAGCTCGGATGTAGCAGTCTCTGTTAGCTCTTTCCGATGGCTTCCGCAGGAAGAGTAGGGTTTTCTCAGTATGTAGGATTCCGAGGCTTTTTGTCACCTATAGATATATAGGGGTTGTCATTTGTAGTATACGTGTAACTTAGGACCTCGAGTCGTATTCCAGTGAGAGACGTAGGCTTAAGTGTGGTAAGCAAACATAGTGCATGCATGTGTAAAAGGAACGTGCATCATCATGGTTGAGGTAATGAAGGCTTTCGCTTTCATTGGGGGTTGCAGGGTTTAGGAGGAGTTTAAGGGTCAGAAGGAGGTTCCAAGGTTTAGAAGGAGTTTTTAGGTTTAGAAGGAGGTTCCAAGGTTTAGGAGGAGGTTCCAGATTTTAGAAGGAGGTTCCAAGGTTTAGAAGGAGGTTCCAGGTTTAGTAGAAGGTTCCAGAGTTTAGAAGGAGGTTCCAAGGTTTAGAAGAAGTTCCAGGGTTAGAAGGAGGATCCAAGATTCAGGGTAGAGTACATGGTGGAGAACTTGTCTCCCTCATAGATCATGGAGGTTAAGGGTTGAGGAACTAAGAGTTTAGGGGGAGCATAGGAGTAGAAGAGGAAGAAGGTGTAAGAGCATGGGGGAAAGAAGAGAGAGGAAGGAGGAGGAGGAGGAGAAGGGAGGAGGAGGAGGGAGGAGGAGGGAGGAAGAGGAGGAGAAGGGAGGGGGAGGAGGGAGGAGGAGAGGGAGAGGATGGGTTGTAAGGTTGGGGGAGAGGGGAGGAGGAGTTGCAAGGTTAGGACATGCTTTTGGACATGGAGTGCAAGGAAGCATGGACACTTGAGACAATTGCTTGGAATACCAAAGAGAATTCAACACAATGCCCCAAAGAGTGTGGGCTTCATTCCATTATGAGGTATTTATACAAGTTGGAGAGCTTCTCTCTCTGCATGTAGGAATTGTAAGACATTCTCTCTCTGCATGTAGAACTTGCATATAGAAGTTGCATGTAGAAGTTGCAAGTTGCATGTCGGAGTTGCATGTTGCATGTAGGAGTTGTATGTAGAACTCGCATGTAGGAGTTGCATGTAGAACTCGCATGTGGAACTTGCATGTAGGAGTTGCATGTAGAACTCGCATGTAGAACTCACACGTAGGAGTTGCATGTAGGACTGGCATGTAGAACATGCATGTAGGAGTTGCATGTAGGAATTGCATGTAGAACATGCATGTAGGAGTTGCATGTAGAGCTCACATGTAGGAGTTGCATGTAGGAGTTGCATGTAGAACATGCATGTAGGAGTTGCCTGTAGAACTCGCGTGTAGGAGTTGCATGTAGAACTCATGTGTTGCAGTCTATGTTGGCACAGAGACAACATACTCCTGGATCCATTTGATTACCCATCCTCGGGTTATGGTTTATTTTGATTTCAGTGTTGGGATGCCATGTGCATAACCCAATGGTTGTTGAGCATGTGGCATGCGAGCTATTCTTACTGTAATGCTTTTGCACAATGCTTTTGCACCATACAATTTACAGTCTAAAGTCAGAAAGCTTATCTCCTCTTGAGGAGGGGTAGACGATTGTGAATTTCAGAGGGCATCTCGTTGCTAAGGCTGCGGACTCTACCATCGAATCTTCTTGGGAAGAGGTTTGGCGTGGGTCTCATTGTTGAGGCTGGCATTTCTTGCTATCTTGCATACATGTTGGATGCGATTGCACCCATATCATTGAGTTGTAGATAAGTTTGTATGCAAGTCTGATGTTTTTACATTTAGGAGACAGATGTGACGTTTGACGGGGGGTCTCATTGCTGAGGCTGCAGACTCTTTTGCCAATTCATCTTGAGTTTTGGCATAGCTTCTTGTCCTGCTTGTGAATTCATTGCATGCTTTGAGAGTATGGAATGAAAGTGTGTGATACTATTATTGATGCAATCTATTATGTGCCTATGCAAAGCAGTGATGTGTCGATTAGGTAGCAACTAACTATATGCTTATTTGTGGGATTTATTAGGGAAAATAAGACTCAATAATCCCTAATACAAAATTGATTAGGTCTTCCTAAATATGCAAAAACGTGCATATGCTAGTGAGTGTGCATGTAACAATCTAGTGCAAACTATATGTGCAAAAACGTGCATATGCTAGTGAGTGCACGTGTAACAATCTAGTGCAAACTATTGAAGATTTGGGGTTTCCAAAACTTCATTATTGTTGGGGATGGCTTGCGTGTTGATGTTGCATCGCTTCAATCGGCTTCTGTTTATGGTTGTGTTGAATTGGACTCTGTCCAATGTTTCTAGCAGCACAACTTGAACTTCAGATTCTTTTAGTGGTCTTGGCATTGCTATGGGGGCCACTTGTGTTATTGTTGAAGTACTCATGCACTTCTTAAAGATCAGCCTTTGATGTTGTTGAACTAGCCTGACATGTGCCATGTGTATGGGGTGGCATAGTATTATAACCAATTTGTTTGGCTCTTGGAGACCTTTTTTTTTTTTTTTGGTGAATTCTCTTGATCGATCTTCATATGCACATGTGGCTTATACTTTCTAAATTTCTTACACTAGGAACTATGGGGTAACTTTTCCACTAGTAAGGTGTTCCCAAGTAAGGGTTCCTTTACTGCCCATACTCCTTCCAGTCCCTCAGGGGACCATTCAAGAGGTGGTGGTTCTGATTTTGACAGAGCTGTCTTTGCAAGATACAATTCGACGATCCTTGTTTGGACTCATTCGAATTCATTGAAGTGTGCGCCCTTGGCTTTTCTGCGATTTCCTCCAGCTTTCTTGCAGGATCTTCTGCTATTATTCAACTTTGGAGGTTCAATTTTTGGAAGCTTGACTGCCATTAGGGCATGCAAGATGGCTAAGTCATTATCAAAGATTTGATGTTCAATTTTAGCATTCTCAGCCTCAATTTCAAGGTCCCAAGGAAAATCGGAGTCATCATTGGTATGGGTACCTTATTCAAGTTCATTATCCCACTCGAGGTCCACCATAAAGAATGGCATCTCTAGATCGATTGGTTCTTCATATGTGAGTGGAGGACCTACCTGTAGCACCCTAGCATCTATCTGTGAGAAGATGGGGTCTAATGAATGGCAGTTGTCGATGGTTGCCAATGTTTGTGTTAGTTATTGACATTGCTTTGTGAATCGCCCGCTATGGCATGTTGTTGTAGGGGAGCTTATTTGCTTGAGATTGTCATTGAAGATGTGTCATCCAACGCTCTAGGCACAATTGGTTTTATAGTTCCTGTCCCCACATTCACCCTGACTGCGGTGTCGTGATTCTGGATTGTCAGTCTATCTTCCCCAATCATGGAGGACTGATGCTTCCCGTAACCAAGGACATCCCAGTAAGATTTGATAGGATTTTTTGGGAAGATTTAATATTGTGAATTGAAGGGAAAAGCGGACTCCTGTAACCTTTGTGGACACGCCATTCACTATTCCCAAGGGTTTAGCCCATGAATCATCGGCAAGGCGTATGTTGAAATTAGCCTTTTGTATTGGTGGGAGACCCCATTCATCATAGAGCTCCTTTGATAGGACATTTACACCTGCTCCTCCATCCACTATGGCTTGGACTTCATTATATGCCTTGTGGATCAAAGGCATTGTAATGTTGCGTATGTCATCTCTCTCACCCATCCGCACAGGGATATCTTCGATGTTGTTCATAGGTGGAGGGGGATTTGCGAGTTCAATCCATTCTTTGAAACTCTCCTAAAGATTGGAACAATTCTTTAGAAGGATTTTGATGGGAATTGACATAGGGCAACTCAGGATGCTAGAGAGTGCAGCTCCTTCAAGTTGATGTGGCGGTACATTATGTTGCGGAGTCTGTTGTTAAAACAGAGGTTCGAGTATAGTATCAATACTTTGTGGGGCCAAGTCATGGATTGGATCTGGAGCTTGTCTCTCAACCTCAAATTGAGCTTGTTTCTCAGCCTCAAATTGAGCTTGTTCCTTTTATACGCATTGTTGAAGTGCCTAAAAACAAGCCTTCTCCACCTCTGCATTTGGGTATGAAGCTTCTTTTATTTGAGGCTTGGGAGTTGATGTGGATGAGCTCAGTTGCTCATTGCTTGGCAGAGGTGGAGGCAGTTGCGCTTTCTTTTTAAGAAGTTGTTTTGGTTGGATTGGAATGTTAGGGTCCTTGGTGGCCTCTTTTTGCTCGCATGTAATTACATTCACAGGTTGTGATATTATGCTTGTCGGCCCCAGACTCTGATGGTCCACCCCAATGATGCCAATTGGGACATCAGGCTTAACCTCTGTTTATTGTGGGATCTTATTTTTCATGGGATGATCCATATAGGCATGTCCTATGCCACAATCTCTACAGATTGGTTGGAAAGTAGCGAGGCTACCACAACGAGGGCACTCCGCGATCCGGTGATTTTCTCTACACCCGTAGCACTTGATTGGTGCTTGATATGTATTGGGTCGAACTTGATTTGCGTAGACTAGTATTAGACCCTCTGCACCTTCTACATAGTACACTAGGTACTCTGCTTCATACTCGAATGGCGAGTCTACTTCCTCTACTTGCAGTTGATGTATTGGAACTGCTTGAGGAGCTGGATTTGGTGCTCTTGGATATGGTCATGGATTCGGATTCTTGAGTAGTTGTGAGACTTGTGTCCGAACAGGAATAGAATTTAGTCTTAAAGCTGGGGGTGCTTGTGCAAGTACCGGTTGCCTATACATTGGCATGGCTACCGGTTGGTATTGTTGAGGTTGAGGCGGGTTGCTACGCATGTTGAAGATGTAACTATTTTCATCATGGTCGCCGACCACACAGATATGGCACCACAACTTTGGCGGTGGATTTGCTTGTGCAGTGATCGTGGCTCTTAGGACTGGGCACTCATTTGCTGTATGATTGGCCATGCAGTGTGGACACCATACATTTTCTCACTGAGGATAAGTCTGAGGTGGCAGCTGAGACAAGTGAAACTTTTGTTCCATGGCCTGCATCATGTCTTCTTTCAGTTTCATGGTCATGGCCTCTAGGCGATCTTCATTTGATGTTTCAACAATGGACTTGGATTCGCCCTTTTTAGAGCGCTTATCTCGTGCACTAGATCTGCCATCATCACTGCTAGTGTCAGAGTCGGTCATGCCATCCTCGATGTCAATGGCTGCTGGAACGTTTCATAGCTGTTGCTAATCTTTTTCATATCCTTCCGAATTTTTTTCCTTAGTCCTGCAATGAACCAGTCTGTGAGGTACTTTGCATCGGGGCGTGGGTCACATTTGGCGATTAATCTTTTCATCTTACCTAGGGGGGGAATCAGGGTAGAGGATTGTCAGAGGCGGTGGTTGCAGTGGAGTTGTATGTGGATTTGGCGAGCGTTGGAGTCAAAGGCGTTGGCCGGAGCGTAGCTGCATGCAGATTGGGCGAGAGTTGCAAAGGGTGTCTCTGCCACTGCAAGTGCGGGTGTTGATGTAGTTCTGCTTGGAGGGTTAGAGTGGTGTTAGTGTTGTAGGTACCGTTGTGTTAATAATGTGCCTAAGATTGTCTCACATGTGTAGGAAAATGTGCCGGTGTAGACGGATCGTCAATCGGAGGTCACGGCATAAAGATACGAGCAAATTAGTGCAAAATGAGGCCCACAGGAGGGTGCGAATGAGCGAGTGCTAGGGATGCCAAAATGGTGTGCAATGGGTTGGAAAAATGCCCCATAGCGTCATGTTTTTTTGTGTGAAACTTTGGTTCAAACGGGGCCCATTTTGGGTCCTAAATGGATGAGTTACGAGGGGTTAAAGAAGGGGAAAAATGGACCTTTTTGGGGGGGTCCCTTGGTCTTAAGGTTGGTGTGAATGGACTTTAAGTCCAATTGAGGGGTTTGAACTAGGTTAATTCCAGTTAGTCTAACTAACCTATTACCCTAACTGTGAGTTACTCTAACCTAGCTTAATCTGACCTAACCTAATTGTGGATTAAACTGATGATAGTTAGATAAACTAACCACAGTTAGTTGACCTAACTGACCTAACAAGTTCCACTTAACCTAACAATAGCTAACCTATCCTAACAACAATTAGGTTAGACTTAACCTAACCTATATCTATGTCTAACTAACAGTGGTTAGTATACTAACCTGATTAGAGTTAATGCAAACCTAACCACTAACAACACTAACCTAACCTAAGTTTAGGGTTAGTTAGGTTTTTTTAATAAATAATTTAATTTGATAATAATTTTTTTCTTTTAAAGGGAGGGAGGGGGGCGACGTCATCTGAGAGGGGAGGGGGATCGCTAAAGGAGGGGGGTTTTGGCAGGAGAGGTGCCCGGGAGGGAGGGAGACGTAGGAGGGAGGGTGTGAAAGGCGGTGGTGAGGCGGGTTGGTGGGCGGTGGCGAGGCAGGGCAAGCACTGTCGCCGAACTTTGGCGGAGGGCGGGCTGCGTCATCTCGCTGGCGGGCACTGCGCGGGTCACAGTCGTCAGGCTACCTTGCAAGGCTGCAAGGGATTAAACCCTTTGTTTAGTAAGGGCTATAAGCCCTTAGGTTAATTTAGGAAGAGGAGCGGACGGCGAGAGAGAGAGAGAGAGAGAGAGAGAGGGAGAGAGAGAGAAGAGGGAGGGGGAGGGAAAGAGAGAGAGGGGGGGAGAAGAGAGAGAGAGAGAGAGAGAGAGAGAGAGAGAGAGAGAGAGAGGGGGGGGAGGAAAAGAGAGAGAGAGAGAGAGAGAGAGAGAGAGAGAGGGGGGGTAGAGAGAGAGAGAGAGAGAGAGAGAGAGAGGAGGTAGAGAGAGAGAGAGAGAGAGAGAGAGAGAGAGAGAGAGGGGGGTAGAGAGAGAGGGAGAAGAGAAGAGAGAGGGGGATAGAGAGAGAGACGGGTGGTGGAGCAGGGAAAATGGAGGGGGGGGGTGGAGATGGAGGGGGGGGGGAAGGGGGGTGGTGGTGGAGGGGGAGGTGGAGAGGGGGGGGGGGGGGTGGAGAGTGGAGGGGGTAGTGGAGAGGGGGGGGGGGGAGGGGGAAAAAAACTTGACGGATAGAAAACTTTGACCGAAATCCAAAGGGAGGAAGAGATGGTCACCTAAACGCTCTCCAAGTCTTTCTTGATGTAACGGGATTGTTGAGGACGAATGGACGGTGGGTGGATGGCTAGGTTATCACTGCAAGATGGGCTCGTAGTAACTCACCATGTGAGGATGGGAGTAGGGTGGTGGTCGATGGAGAGGGAGGAGTGTCTTGCGTAGGGCTCGGAATGGGGAAGAGGATGGAGGCAAGATGTGAAAGAAAAAGTATGAGGGATGGGTGCACTTTTATAGGGAAGGAGGGGGAGCTGTGGATTTAGTCAAACACATGTGCACCTTTGAATTTGTCCATGTTTGAGTAGTCAAATACATGTGCAGCTTTGAATTTGTCCATGTTTAACTAGGGAGGTGGTTTCAATTTTTCTTTTGGGTTATGGCATTTAGAACCTTTAATCATTGATTGCCCATAACTTTTGGTGGTTGTGTCAGAATGTGCTTCCGTAAAAAGGAGAAATGCTTAAAATTTTAAGCTCTATACTCTGACAACCATCACATGGTTTGATTTATTCCTTAAGGTGCTATTTTTCCAGACAACATGCATTTTCCTAAACCGGTAACGAAGAGTTTTAGCTAGGAAATTTATTTATTTTTTTAAATACTGGAGTTGAAAAATTTTTAGCTCTCCTAGCCCTTGAGTGATTTTGTCATGCGCACATGCTTGCACATGTTTATCTTATCTTGAGGTGCTAGTCTCCCCGACAGCGGTGCCAAATGTTAGCTCTTTCCCACGGCTTCTGTAGGAAGAGTAGGGTTTTCTCAGTATGCAGGGTTCCGAGGCTTTTTGTCACCTACAGATATATCATGGTTGTCGTTTGTAGTATACGTGTAGCTTAGGACCTTGAGTCATATTCTGGTGAGAGACATAGGCTTAAGTGTGGTAAGCAAACATAGTGCATGCATGTGTAAAAGGAATGTGCATCATCATGGTTGAGGTAATGAAGGCTTTTGCTTTCATTAGGGGTTGCAGGGTTTAGGAGCTTAAGGGTTAGAAGGAGGTTCCAAGGTTTAGAAGGAGGTTCCAGGTTTAGGAGTTTTCAGGTTTAGAAGGAGGTTCCAGAGTTTAGAAGGAGGTTCCAAGGTCTATAAGGAGGTTCCAGGTTTAAAAGGAGGTTCCAAGGTCTAGAAGGAGGTTCCAAGGTTTAGAAGAAGTTCCAGGGTTAGAAGGAGGATCCAAGATTCAGGGTAGAGTACATGGTGGAGAACTTGTCTCCCTCGTAGATCATGGAGGTTAAGGGTTGAGGAACTAAGGGTTTAGGGGGAGCATAGGAGTGGAAGAGCAAGAAGGTGTAAGAGCATGGGGGAAAGAAGAGAGAGGAGGGAGGAGGAGGAGGAGGAGGAGGAGGAGGAGGAGGAGGGAGGAGGAGGGAGGAAGAGGAGGAGAAGGGAGGAGGAGGAGGGAGGAGGAGAGGGAGAGGATGGGTTGCAAGGTTGGGGGAGAGAGGAGGAGGAGTTGCAAGGTTAGGACATGCTTTTGGACGTGGAGTGCAAGGAAGCATGGACACTTGAGACAATTGCTTGGAATACCAAAGTAGAACTCAACACAATGCCCCAAAGAGTGTGGGCTTCATTCCATTATGGGGTATTTATACAAGTTGGAGAGCTTCTCTCTCTGCATGTAGGAATTGTAAGACATTCTCTCTCTGCATGTAAAACTTGCATATAGAAGTTGCATGTAGAAGTTGTAAGTTGCATGTAGGAGTTGCATGTTGCATGTAGGAGTTGTATATAGAACTCGCACGTAGGAGTTGCATGTAGAACTTGCATGTAGGAGTTGCATGTAGAACTCGCATGTAGAACTTGCATGTAGGAGTTGCATGTAGGACTCGCATATAGAACATGCATGTAGGAGTTGCATGTAGAACATGCATGTAGGAGTTGCATGTAGGAATTGCATGTAGAACATGCATGTAGGAGTTGCATGTAGAACTCATATGTAGGAGTTGCATGTAGAACATGCATGTAGGAGTTGCATGTAGAACTCACATATAGGAGTTGTATGTAGAACTCATGTGTTGCATGTAGGAATCGTATGTAGAACTTGCATGTAGAACATGCAAGTTGGATTTCTAAGAGGGATTATTCCTATCCTTATGGAAGTACAAGCGGAGCTTTGCCGCTCCTCTACGCACACATTCTATACTACCTAAGTCCATGTTGGCACAGAGACAATAATCTCATACCTTCTCAGCCATGCCTAGCATCAGTCCTCCTCTTCCTTGTTTATTATATATTTAAAACCATTTTTGTTTGCTGACAACCTAGTTTAATGACACTTGAGTTTGTTCCCACCAACTTTGACTTCTTGGAGAGCTTAAAAGTTAGGTTTAATGTCCAAACTCTCAACCACCTTCTTAGAAGTGTTGGTTTAAAATAATTTGATAGAACCCTGAACATTTATACTAAGAAATATAAAGTATCTTGTTGTTGGTCATACTGTATTACATCTGATTGTCTTTGTTCTTCTTCTTCTTAAACTGGAGTAGACTTTGGAGAGGGAAACCATAAAGTCTCTAGACATTCTTCTCTTCTCTTTAATTTCAACAGCATTGAAGCCCTTTAGCCTACTCAAGGCCTTGGCTTGTTGCTCCTTCCTCTCAGCTTGCAAATATTTTTTTCCCTTAATAGTCATGAAAGGGGGGCTCTTAGTTTCGGCCTGATCACTTTGAGTAATTTTTCTTCAAAGTTTGAGTATTTGGCACAATTTCTTGATCCTCATCTAACTCGTCCGCATCCAATCATCTTCTCTAAGGACATTGAATGTGTTACAACTCTATACTACTTTTCACTTGTCTTTTTTCTCTTGTGCCTTTGCCCAACCCTCCCTTGGTTGCAAAGCTTTCTTATCCTGGGCTAGTCCTTCTCCTTCTTATGTACCATATTTTTACATACCACTCTTAAAGGGAAATCCTTGATTAAATCTCCCTCTAATCCACACAAGAAGAATGAATCGGGGATGTTTTTATAAAACACCTTTGGACCAACTCACAACCATCCCACACAAAATTGCCCTCCACCGGTTAGAAGTAAGGTCCATAAGGACATAGGCTTGGGGATTTCCCCATGGATGTATGAATTTCTTGGCTTTAAGTGCCAGAGACTGCTATCCTAAAGGTGCATGTAGCATCTTAATTTATGAGAAAAGTGAGAGAGGTAAACATTAAAATTCAACTCAAATGGGTGCCTACAACATAGGAGGCATGTTTTTGGGCTGAATGAGGGATCCCACATTTGGATAGTCCTTATGGTCCAAGTGTCATTCTTAACAATGCAAATGGCCATCTCTAGCTTCTCAAAAAGGAAGACCATGAGCCTGTTTTGCAAAAAGTGAATGTTGGTGAGTAATAAAGCCTTTCCTAGTCCACATATTGCATACCCATCTTTCAAGAAAATAATCCAGCAATAGGAACCATGCACACATCCTACTACAATGCAAGGCTGAGCCACTTGGTTGTTTCATTCAAGATTCCATTGTGAACTTTTACATAAGGAAGCTTACCTTATTAATATTCCCCATTTGTTTGAAGAGACTCTTTGCTTGTAGAGGCCTCAATTTTTCTTGATGACCCTTACCCACTTTTAAAAGGGAGATTGAAGCTTTTTTGAGCTTGGATGATGAGGATTTCCTAGGAAGTTTGCTTTAGGGACCTCTAGAGCTTTGAAGAACCTCCTAATAGCACTGGCATAGGACTTAGTCTGCAACTCATGTATGGGATTTTTCCAAACCTCTTATGGGGTAGATTATATTCCGTGTCCACTGGACTTGAGACTAGTGTTGGTGTTGCAGACATTAGTTGGTTCAGCTCTTTGTTGATTCTTGACTTCTACCTAAGGCCACCCATTTCATCCAAATGGATCTATTTGGCTTGTTTCCAAACCATCACCAAGCTCTGCAAGAAATCATTTGACAGCCTCAACTTCCTTTGTTTCATTCATTAGATCTTTCTCTTCAAAGTGAAATGTAAAGCTAGGGAAGGAGATAAACTGACCCGACACATCCTTGTCCTCTTCTTCCATCTTGGCATTTCAATATCAATCCCTTTAATGATTGATTCACACTTTTGCATGATTACTGAGGTCAACAAATCTACTAGCTTGCTGCACGTCAACATCAATCTTATCAAGATGAACATCAGATGCAATAGGAGTCTTTTCAAGCTTGGCGATAGAGGCGGTGGCAACCCTATCTCCTAACAAAGGCCATCCTCCTCAATCTTTCAATCTAATTACCCTTCATAGGAAACTGTTCCTGGTGTCTGACAAGATGTTTTATTTTTAGTATGATTGCTCTATTTTCTTTTTGGTTTGTGTTGATAAATTGAAGTTATCTTGTTGTTCTATGTAATGGCAAAGATAGCATAGTAAAAGATGCTAGTTAAGCACTCATTTGTTATGCATGTAAAAATATTCTTCACATTTTGCACAACCTCTCTTGTGTTTTGAGTTTTCTTGCATGCAACTTCTCATAGCTTCTTGCTTGTGTTATCCATTTTTGTGATGTAGAATGTACAATATGATGTTATAGCATATTGATCCATAAGAAATTTTATATCCATCTTAGATTGCCATAAGAAGCTTATCTTTTTATTAAAAGCATTTGCAAAAAATGTCTTATGGTTGTATCTTTAGAAACAAAGTTGATTTTGTTAGTTGAGACTTTATGGAGAGTATGTATGTTGTTATATCTAATTGTAAAGATTGTATTAACATTATAGTATCGAGAGCCATAGAATGAGTTTCTTGTAAATTTCTTTATGTTCTTGTTTCCTATTTCCTTTGAAGGGAGTCCGTATTCTAGTTTCATATAGTGGAGGCGAGAAATTTTTTTGTTGTTGTGTGCATGTAGATGTGTGTTTGTGCTTTTGAATTTCTTTCATATTATTAGTTAAAAAATCTTGATCACAAGCTATGTGCTTGTTAATAAAAGTCACTATTTCATCTTCATTGTTGAAATTGTATTTAGGAGCACCTTTAACCCACAAAATTCCATGTCCATGTTTGCTTCCTCTACTTTGAAATATTGTCCAAAACAATAATCATCAATGTTCCATAATATGGATTCATATTTTAGAAGTAGGGATAAAGATGTGTTGGAGTTTATGAACATGACAATGTGACTTACAGAGGGGTTTTCTTTTATTAGTTGTCTTAGTAATTGATTTCTCTCATTTGTTCTCAGAATATTGAATTTGGAAAACTAAGTTGTTTGTTGACATCTTGTTGACGGTTCCCACATTCATTCCACATAAGATAATGTCACAAAGAAAGTAGGAGGTCCTTAATCACATCATAGCAAATGGTTCTTTATGCAACATCTCTTTGTGATTAGGAGTACTGAAAACTCTCAATGTTTCTATTATTCATGACATCTTTAGCAAGGAGCAATTTATTTTGCAACATTCTTTTTCTTAAATGGGCCCATTTAGATTGGCATCACTCATTGAGCTAGCACTTTTATTGATGTGAATAATAGTTTTGGTATTGATGACCGAATTTTAAAGACTTTTGCATTATCTCCATTTTACAATATCTAAGTATCTTAATTTTGCATTTGCAATTGATCTCGGTGATCAAAAGTGCAATTTCAATAAGGTTAGCTCTTCAACAAGAGGTTTTTGGTTTTCATATGGTGCCACAAACCTTGCTTTTTTTAAAAAGTCAATCACCTATTTTGCATTAATTAAATTGTGCATTCTTTCATTCTGTTGATGAAAGATTTCCGTTCATTCCTTTATGAAATTCTATTCATTGAAGGATTTTCGTTAGTTCATTGTGAGCTTGAGTGTTCCTTATTCCATGAGAGAGAGAGAGTCCCTTGAGTGTTTTCTTTTTGTGTGTGTGAGAGAGTTCTTTGGAAGAGATATCCTCTTATGTGAGAAAGAAAGATATGGATCTTCTTTCAGATGTGCATGTGACTTTGCACACAACCAATGAAAGCAACCAGCCAACTAAGCCTCACAAGACTAAGCGACTCCGACCTATTCTATTCGATGACCTAAGCCTCTCCAACTGGCTTAACGCTGATGATCAGCAATCAACATAGCCTCTCCATGATAGCATATTTCATGAGGCTCTCTCCAGAGCAAACAAGGAGCTCCCCCGACTATTGCTATAAAGTAGCTTTCAATGACCTCCTCGACCTTACTGAGCTTCACAGAACTTCAGTTGAGGCTCATGATCAATGGACGCCCTTTACAAGCTTCTACCGAGTGGCTCTCCATCGACTTCATAGTCGACATGGCCTCCATAATGCGGGCAACTCCAATAAGGCAAATGGCCACAACGAGTATCAACGGACGCCCAGTCGATGGCCTTGGCTCAACTCCTGGTCACTCCAAGCACTCAGCTACTATTGCCAACAAGATGACACGCTCTAGCTGGCTACCACATAAGTATGCTAGCTTGTAGGCTGCCTTGCATAAAAAGAGAAAAGCCAAAAGCCAACACCCATCCAAAAGTAGAGGTTGAGAATTTCATAAATTCCCAAAAAACTCAGAATAATCACAAAACTTTAAACCAACTCAATCCTTAAGCACTGTCTCTAGGAGAGCTAGTGCTGATGACAAAGTTGTAATGATTCTGTATAGGGAGAATCTTAGTTTAGGTAGACTTGATATAAAATAGGTTGGTAGGTAGTACTCCAAAACATTTTTAAGTAAATGAGGTTGTATTTAGTCTATCAATGATAGTTTTGTAGGGAGAAGCTAAGTTATAGTAGACTTGGTATAAAATAGGTTGGTATGCAATATTGTAGGACATTTTTTAAGTCAACGAGGATAGATTTGGACTATCGAGATGATAGGACATTTGAGATGACCATCAACACATTTCAATCTAGATAAATACACTATAGTCTGGACCCTAATGAGCTTTCTCCCTCCTTTTCCATTGCATTCTAGATATTAAAGTTTTTATATCACAAAGCAATATATTGTGTGATATTTTAATGTTTCTATGTGAAAGGTAGAAACCATTAATTTTTCACTTGCATGTCTCCATAATTTCAAATGGTGGACTAAATATTTGGGATGCACCATTTTAGCACAAATTCTATTTATTGGATTTTTGTTTGCTATCATAGTTCATTTGTCCTTCAATGTTGCAGCAAATGTGGGTTCATGTGCTACAGTGAGCCACTCGTAATCCTAACAAGATCTTTGAACAAAGGATGTTCTTGTCATTTTGTTTGTATCTATACCAAAATTTATGATATTGTGCTCATGGATTGCATTCTTCACATGCATGCAGGTGTGCCATTCAGAATCTTGAAAAGATGTTTGCTTTGCATCACCTTTAGCATATTTCATCATTCTGTCATGTAGTGTTTCTACAATGTGTGTGAAATTATGGGTAACAAACATGGCGCTTGTGGACATGGGAGACTATCTATAGCTTTCCTATTGCCACACCGAAAAAAATTCTTATCTTGCAAGTGAGATTGTGTGTGTCAAGTAGTTTAAGAAGGCTGTGTTTCTTCTCATCACTTTAAAGTTTGTTATTTTTTGGTTTTCATGTTAGGGAGGAATGCTTTTTGCTTCTATAACTCTGACATTAAGATGCTCAACATAGAAGGTGCTTTTGTTTTACATAGCTTGTAGTTGTGGTTTGTCTTTCTATTTGGAGACCATTTTGTTTTTCATTCTATACTTCTTCATAGGCGACCATTGGTGCTTCAAACATTGATATTTGCCTACAAGTATTTTATTGTCATCTTCTGCTACTCATTTCACTCACAAGGGATGCTAGTTAGGGAGGAACACTTTATGGTTTGTCTTTCTATTTGGAGCCCATTTTGTTTTTCATTCTATACTAAGTCTTCATAGGCGACCACTGGTGCTTCAAACATTGATGTTTGCTTACAAGTATTTTATTGTCGTCTTCTGCTATTCATTTCATTCGCAAGGGAGGCTAGAATGATACAATGGCCAAGCATCCTCCCACACATAGGATTTTCTAGCTTTTGTAAGTACATTAATCCCCCTATTTTAGCTCTCACCTCTTTTTCTAGATTTTGTAAGTAGATTAATCCCCCTTTGTTAGCTCCCACCTCTCCATTCCCTACAAGCCTCTTTGTGCCCTCTTCCACTCCACTTCTGCTTGACCGTACCTCGATTACAACCATACTATTCAACTTTAATTTGATTGAGCTTTAAGTTTATGGCAAAATAAAATCATTGGAAGAGTTTGTTGCAATGCCTTCTCGCCTTTTCTTCCTCTCATTTTTTCTTCTTGCACTCTTCACCAACCTCCTATCCATTTTTCCAACCTTGTCCTTTTTCGCTCCCCTCTATTTTTATATTTTTTCTTTTATGTTATGTCCTTCAACAAGTGTTTGCTTGTTGTTGAAGGATATTAGGAAATAGCTCCAACATTAGTGTAAAATATAGTCTTATTTTTAGTCTTTCGCATGTATGTTTGCTATACTTGTACAAATAAATTGCAATTGTAGAAGTTTCTACATGACATTGTGTTATTGTGGTAGAAAGTAGTGCTCATGGATGTGAATTTGTGAAAACCTGGAAGCATTTATCAGTGAGGCTATTGTACTTATCAATATATATGGTTGACAATTGCGTGGCATTACTGAAGTTATTTGAGGTCTATATGTGTCCTTTTGATGGTTACATAAATGATATCTTTGTTTCATGATGTTTTATAAGGTAGGTTTTGTGAAAACAATTACTTTAACTTAATTTCGTTGTATGTTGAGATAATTATTATTTTTTTGCCATCAAAGTAAGCAACGTGTATTTGGTAACAATTGTCACAATGTACAAGTGGTTGCAAACATTTTATGTGTACATTTATAGAGTTAAAGAACATTTATAAAGTTGATGTGTGTGTAGATGCAATATTTGGTAGTCAACTATAGAAGGTAGTTGTTTGAGGTCAAAATCCCCATATATCATCACTTGACATTCAAGATAGTCACTGTCATGGCTCCAGAGTGGTCTTTGTTTGGAAAAGCTATTCTATGATATATTCTTTGTTAATTTGTAAGATTTGTATATGTAGAGCACTATAGTAATTTAGGAATACACTATTATGTGAAGGATAGTTATCAAGATCATGCAACATTTCTTGTCATTGTTGTAGTAGCTTTTCATCACTACATCCCTATGGAGTGAAAGGCAATGTTTTAGAAAAACTACTTGGTCCTCCCATCTCCTGATTGCTTTCACCATGCCCTAGAGTAATGATAGGATAACTCAACTTGATGGATCTCCATGGCCTAGAGGTTTAGTTGCTGAGAACTTTTGTACTGATTTGCTAGTGACTATGGATGACTTCCTTTGTAGTCTATTCCAAGCTGTCTTGTACCTCTGATGTGTCTCAAGACTCTTTTGGTTGCATTCCAATAAGACTGTTTTGGATTTGCCATAAACTGTGCTAGTGAGCTTACTGCATGACAGATATCTAGCCGTGTGATAGTCAGATATATAAGAGATCTGATGAGCTGTCTATAGTACCTATCATTGACTGTAGGCTTTTTTGAATCTTTTGTAAGTTTCAAACTCTGTTTTATGGGAGTGGCTACAATCTTGCAATCTGCCATATGAAACTTCTTCAAGAGACTGTCAACATATTTTAGCTGACTCATAAAGGTGCTGTCTGAATCTCTCCAGAACTCAATTCCAAGATAATAGTGCATAAGTCCAAGATCTTTCATGTCAAACTCTATAGATAAGTCTTGTTTCAGGCTTTTGATAAAGCTATCATTGCTTCCAGTCATAATCAGATCATCTACATATAAAAATGCAATAGTAATGTCTTCCTCTTGAACTTTGTAGTAGAGAGTATGATCTGCATTGGATTTCATGTATCCTAGATTAGCAAAATACTTGTCAATTCTTTTGTACCAACTTCTAGGTGCTTACTTTAAGCCGTAGAGACTTTTCTTGAGATGGCAAACCTGATTCTCTTTTCCTGGTTCAACATAACCTACACTGGTTGTTGCATGTAGACTTCCTCGTCTAGATAACCATTGAGAAAAGCATTCTTAACATCGAGCTAGTACACATTCCATATGTTGAGTGTCACTAGTGATATCAAGAACTATATGGAATCCATCTTTGCTACTGGAGCATAAGTCTCATCATACTCTTGACCATATTGCTATGCAAATCCTTTTGCAACTAGTCTAGCTTTGTATCTTTCAATGCTTCCATCTAGATTGTACTTCACTTTGTATACCCATTTGTTTGCTATGGCCTTCTTTCTTGGTGGAAGGTCACATAATTCCCAAGTATTATCCTTATATAAAGCTTCCATTTCTTCATTCATAGTAGATTTGCCATTCTGGCTTGTCGACTGCATCTTCAAAGTACATTGGCTCTTATATAGCCATGATGGTAGTCATAAGAGCATAGTTGGTGGTTTCAACCTAAATTGCTTTGCCTTTCTAAGCATATGTCAATCTGGTTGGAGGTCTACTTTCCTAGTAGACCATTTGAGTTGATTTGGCTCTTCTTGGGGTGCTTCTGGCAATTCTTGCGCTTCTTCATCAACCTTTTCTGTAGATGACTGTGTAATCGGTGCGTCTATCTCTTGTGTATTTGAGGTTTTCCATTATGATTCCTCATCAAAGATTACATCTCTAGAGATAATGACCTTTCGGTTGATGGGATAATACAACTTGTATGCTTTGCTCTCTTCATTGTAGCCAACCATGATGCATTTACATGACCGCATCCAATTTTTTGTGATGGTTGTCATGTATGTGGGCATAGGCTATGCAACCAAATATGCGAAGATTCCCAATGTGTGGCTTGTGTCTAGTGAATGCTTCATAAGGTGTCATACCCTGAATTGGTTTGGTCGGAAGCCTATTAAGCAAGTAGTTTGTAGTGGCTATTGCTTCTGCCCAATATTGATTCAGAAGATGCTTCTCACTGAGCATTGCTCTAGCACTATATCTGCTAAAGTACCGTTCTTCCTTTCAGCTCTTGCATTCTGTTGAGGAGTATTTGTGCATGTGAATTGTCTTTGAATGTCGTGATTTTTGCAAAAGTTCATGAATGCTGAAGACATCTATTCACCTCCTCTGTCTGATCTTTTTGCCTGTTTGGTTTTCTACCATGGCTTTGAATTCTTGAAATCTAGAAAAGATCTTAGATTTCTCTTTTAGAAAGTAAATGCAACAATATCTGATGTAGTCATCGATGAAAGCAAGTAGTAAACTGAACCATTGATGCTGCAAGATGTAACTAAAAGTGAACCACTTTCCAATTGTGTATATAGACATAAGTGCACATAAATGAGAGTGTGCGAAGGAACATAACTCAAAATGAAAAATATGGAATGAACCACTTCAAACTTTCAATTATAATGAATGCACATGCACTTATTAACTCTCACGTGCATTTAGAATACTCACAAAACATCTACAATTGCGAAGCACAAGATGTATTATTGGACATAGGGTGCTCTTATGAGTACATGTAAGTGCACATAAGTGCAATGTGTGTGCACGTAAGTGCAAGTGAACCAATTTCCAATTGAGTCTATACACATAAGTCCATATAAATGAGAGTGTGTGAAGGAACATAACTCAAAATGCATATGTGCATGCACATATGAATTCATGTACGTGCAATGTGTGAAAACCTGCCATTAGAGCAAAACATATGTGTGAATGCACATTGTGTGTGCCTTATGAAATTGATACCCTTTTGAAACATATATGCACTCTCACGTGCCTTTAGAATACACACAAAACATCTAGAGTGTGAAGCACAAGATTGGCATTGTATGCAAGTGCACATACGTGCAATGCATATGGAATCCACAATGAACCACTTCAAACTTTCAATTACAATGAATGCACATGCATTTATTTACTCTCATGTGCATTTAGAATACTCAGAAAACATCTACAATTGCAAAGAACAAGATGTATTATTGGACATAGGGTGCGCTTATGAATACATCTAAGTGAACATATGAATGCACATAAGTGCAATGTGTGTGCACGTAAGTGCAAGTGAACCACTTTCCAATTGTGTATATACACATAAGTGCACATAAATGAGAATGTGCAAAGGAACATAACTCAAAATGCAAAATACGGAATGAACCAATTCAAAGTTTCAATTTCAATGAATGCACATACATTTATTAACTCTCATGTGCATTTAGAATACTCACAAAACATTTACAATTGCGAAGCACAAGATGTATTGTTGGACATAGGGTGCTCTTACAAGTATGTAAGTGCACATATGAATGCACATAAGTGCAATGTGTGTGCACGTAAGTGCAAGTGAAGCAATTTCCATACACATAAATGCACATAAATGAGAGTGTGCAAAGGAACATAACTCAAAATGCATATGTGCATGCACATATGAATGCACGTACATGCAGTGTGTGAAAATTTGCCATTAGAGCAAAACATATATATGAATGCACATTGTGTGTGCACATAAGTGAAATTGATACCCTTTCAAAACATATATGCACTCTCACATGCCTTTAGAATACACACAAAACATCTAGAGTGCAAAGCACAAGATTGGCATTGTATGCAAGTGCACATATGAATGCACATAAGTGCAATGCGTATGCAAGTGCACACATGAATGTACGTGAGTGCAATGTGTGAAAATCTGCCATTAGAGAAAAACATACATATGAATGCACATAAGTGCATTGTGTGTGCACATACGTGAACGTGATACCTTTCAAAACATATATGAACTCTCACGTGTGCATTTAGAATACACACAAAACATGTAGAGTGCGAACACTTCAAACTTCCAATTACAATCTTCAACATAGTGCAAAGGAACAAAAGGCAGTATGCCATCAAGGTTCTGCATTTGCATGTCATATAATTGCATGATTTGGCATTTAGGCTTTGGCACACGAGTAGAAGACAATGACAGTTTGGGTGCCAAAGTAGTAGTGTTCTTTGACATCTTCTTTGAATGTGGTCTCTCAATGAATGGGCGAGACCTTTTCAAGGAAGTACCAAAACCATCATCTACTGTAGATAATGACCGTGCAGGTTGGAGTATATCATCATGCATGATTACTTTAACCCGACCAAGCTCACAATGCACTTATCCAGCATAGAGTCCAAGTGTTTGAAAATGGATATGAACCTGAAAACAAGTTTTTCTTATATAAGAATTACCAACAATCAATAAGTATCCACAACATAAAGAAAGAGTCCTACATACCTGCAATAGACATCAAGCATGAGAACTTTGTCTCAGGAGAGGCCTTTGTGAATTGCCAACATCTATCAAGAGGAAAGTAGCTATCACTAACACATTAAAAATTTGAAGGAAATCCAAGATTAAAGTCACATAAAAGTAGTGTGCAACATTTGAGGCTTACCCTCATCTGCAGTGGCTACCATGTCATTCCCATCATCTGCCATTGTTTGAAGCATAGGTTCGGGTTGCATTGCAATCATGAATGGTAATAATGAGACAATTGATAGGATGCAGATGCTATAAAATATTGCAATGTGAGCATAACCCATATCTAGAGGAGCATTAGAGGTCGCATCTTGATTGTACATGTCCATTGCCTTTGAGACAATGGTATGCACTAAAAGTCCTGAAACTATCATTACCTTGGCTTGATGCTTGCAATTGTTTCCTTTCTTTGCACATTCAATGCCCACTCACTATTGGCATTGTAAACATTGTGATAGTAATCCACCCGTGACATGCTAAGCACATGTGCACTAGTGCAATCGTGCGCGTCGAATGTGATATTCGAGCCTAGGATTTTCATTGCCTCTCGAACTGCATGCTCAACAATGCCTTGAATATTCCAATTCTTGTAGAAGCCTGCGGCTTTCAACTCAGTAGCATACCAGTAGGATGGTAAACATACTTTTGTTAACTTGTGAAGAAGCCAATCCAAGCACCTTCCAAACATGTCTTCTTTCCCTAAAGAAATCTAGCCTTTAATGTGCCATGGTAAGCCTCTATTGCACCGTTGGTATCTTGGTTGGCATGTGGTAAGGATCGTGTAGAGCATATCTACATGTCTATAAAATCCAAATGGCAATAAATAAAATATTGTATCATAAACAATAAGACTAGTAGTTAACAACTATAAGGCATGTACTGACACTAGCAGCCCAAAATGTTTGGAAGTACTCAACGAATTCTCTATGCTCCCAATATCATAAACAATAAGACTAGTAGTTAACAACTATAAGGCATGTACTGACACTAGCAGCCCAAAATGTTTGGAAGTACTCAACGAATTCTCTATGCAAGAATGAAGAAATCAAATTTTGAGCTTCCTCCTTGTGCTGCTCCATTGTCTCTTGAGTCTCCCAGGCCCCCACGCATGTTCATGATATCACCCAAGCTTTTGAACATAGTAGCCCGAGTAGGCCAATCATGCACCTTTCAAACAAGATGCTTAATCCAACTACGGCACACATGCCATAAACACAAGTAGATGGGCACTCCAAAAACACGTCTACAAAAGAGCATAATGGCTTATAATGTGAGAAACATACATATGGGCATCAGAAGTGTTTCACTGAAGAAACTTCTCCCCATGGGGGCTGGCTTTTCTACTCTAAAGACTATGTATTGATCATATCCTTGATGATATAATACATTACAAACATTTTTTTCTGCTTTAAAAAAAAAAAACATACATATGGGCAAGGAAACATTATACATACTAAATGTGAATCTCTATAGAACGCCTATGTGTGCACCATAAAGTTTGAAGTTCCACAGCGGCATCATCCACCATGAAAGCATTTGGCTCCCATGACTTGTTGTGGTCAAGAACCCGATTGTGTAATGCGATTAGCCAATGCTCACACTCTTCCTTACTAGGGACAACACAAAGTCACATATCTATTGGCCCTTATACATATATTAATAAATGTGTCTAAAAGTTTATGGAAACATATGATTGGGGATAGAGACACCCCAAAGGCATGAGCTGACTTGAAAGTGGTTAAAACCAAAAGAGCCTTCTTGCAAGACAAAACCATGCCGGCAAGGTGATTTTAGCAAAGGAACCCTGGGTGTTGATAGAAGTAGGAGACCTAGGTAAAGAGCATTATCACGTGTATGAAAACCCCAACCGGGTACATGCATAAATTAAAGAGTTCCTTTACTTAAAATGAAAAAGTAAGTGGTCTAAAGTCACATTACAACCTCCTCCTTGCAATAGGAGGTAATGGTCCAAGCAATAGGGACACCGTTGCGGTGCTCATCGAACACCAACAAAGAGTATAAAGGGGAAGTAGCAAGCTAAGGGTGTCCACTTTTTGTTCACTCCCCAATCCTTAAGAGGTGGAAAAACAAGCTTTTTAGCACACAAAAATGCAAATCTCACCTACTTCCCTATGGATCTAGTCTTTGAAGCCTTCAGACACAACATCACACATGCTATTGTGCACACAATGGTATAGTCTGATCAAAAATTCGATGCACACACAAAAAATTTCTTTGTGTCACACGGCATGGTTCCAGGGCGGTCACACCTTTGTCACAAATAGAGAGTGTCATATTAAATTCTAAATTTCTCACTCATTTTAGATTAAATGTTATTGAAACTTTGTAGGTGGTCTCTTTACATTATGTAGAGCTTAACTTGATTTATTGGTAATTATTTGAATGATTTATCTAATTATAAATAATTATTTATAATAAATAAAGTCATAAAATACATGCATTTTAGTAGCACACCACATTTTTTAAGTATTTTGAATAATGAAGCAAATCCAATTCAGTGGAAGGTTAGTAGGCACATAAGGGTGTGTGGTTTAATCATCAAATCCCAAATCCAACGGTTAGATTTAGGAAGATTGAAGTTTAATTTTTACTTTTACTCATTAGAGGATCAACAAAGAATATTAAAAATAAATCTAGTAATTCTCAAACATGACCAAACATTTCAAAAATGTCAATATTTTTAGTCCTCTGCATGATGAATAAGAGGAAAAAATTTTGGTTAAATTTGAGTAAGGGAAACATACAATATGGCCTCCAAGAGTGAAATCTCCCTTTTATGGGGGAAAAAGGGCCACCCAAGCCTAATACCAAGACAAGGTAGGCTTGGTATTAGGCTTGGTGAGGTAGGCTAGGAGCATCACCGACCCTAGTGGCAAGCCTTTGGAGTGTGCATGCTGCCCATGTGGAAGGCTGAGTCATCTATTTTTGCCTTGCAACCATGCCACGTTGTTAGACCGCATGGTGCCATGTCATTAAGGAGATGTGACCACTCCATGCCATGTCACCTTAGATTGCCACACGTGCTGCCACATCAGCCACATGTGCCGCCTCATCATTCCACATCATAGGAACTCTTGGAGCCATGTCATCACACCTTGCCACCTTGGCATACCTCGTCAACATTGCCACATCACCAATCCCTCCACCTCAATTTGCCATGTCAATCTACCACCTCATGAATGCCAACTCATCATGCCACATCACATTTCCATGTCATGGAAGAGACTCATATATTCCACACCATATTGCCACATCATCACCATGCATGGTGCCACACCAGCCACATGTATACACATCATGATGATGGCGAGCCACATCATCAACATGTATGGTAAGTTATACATGCATGTGATTTGAGTGCGTGAGGCATAGAATACCACAATCGAGGTTTATGACCACGATGTGCGTGAGGCATAGAATACCACAATCGAGGTATTTGGAGGTATTTGGAAGTGGCAAAATAATCAAATGACAAATCAAATTGTCATGGTTTATGACCACAATCGAGGTATTTGGAGGTATCCAACGGTGGCAAAATAATCAAATTGTCATGGTTTATGACCACGATCGAGGTATTTGGAGATATTTGGAAGTGGCAAAATAATCAAATTATCATGGTTTATCACATAGGTTATTCTCAAATTGCATTAACGAAAATATTAATCAAGATAGGCACATATATTATGTGAATATTAAACTGAAATAAAATCAAACGATGCAAATATTCAAAAATAACATTGGATTCCATGTATATATAATATGATTAAAATCAACTTATTTGAGTAGACCACAAAAATTAGTTTCAAAACAAAATCAAGCATAATTTTAGTAGCCAATTATTTTCAATCTTAGCACCTTCTCCACCAATAATAATCAAGAGCAATCTAGTGGATGAGTAAGAGCAATCTAGTGGATGAGTTCAGGCTCTCTATAAGACACCACGTTTTGGTTCATTTCACCCATTCTTAGCCATTCTTGCCTCCCCATCACTTTGTCACACCTTCCATCCTACTTTCATTGAGAATGGGTTCTCAAAGCCATAGAGCTAGTAGATGTGAAAGATGTAGGAACCCCCCCCCAAATCTCATTGACGAGGAGCGCAAGCGAAAGGCTCATGAGTGCAAGAGAGCCTCTAAGCTAGAGCTCGTGCTGCCACCACCGATCCACCTCCACCTCTACATCCCACCTCCACCTCCACCCCCACCCCCACCTCCATTGCCCCCCCCTCCACATCCTCATCTGCTCCCCTACCTCCAGCCTCCGCCCTTCCCCTAGCCACCTACATTTTGCCCTCCACCTCTACCTCTTCCCCCTCCACCCTCCCCCCTCCCCCTCCCCCTCCCCCCCTTCCCCTTGGTGCCTCCCTTCCCCCCTCCACCCTACCATCTCCCATTGATCCCCTTGCCCCACCTTGCAGCAACAGTGTTGCTTCACGACGTGACTTGCTGAAGTCCACTATCCGTCGTCGTACTAGCAAGATTGTGCAGTCTTTTTTTAGTGACCTTATGCCAGCTTCGGAGTGTGCTTTTCTCATGTCCCTGATTGATCACCCTGACTTGGTAGAGTGTAGGAGGCTTGCTGGTCTTGGTGCACGTAGAGATAGGGTTGTATGTAGCGAGGTCCTTAGCAGTGTTTGACGTTCCTATGCTTCTATTAAGCATAGGAACTCCAGTGATGCCTTGGTAGCATGTCGTGCTATTGTGGCTGCCATTCATATGACATGCCATGTGCGTACCGCTTCACGTCTTCTTCATATTGCATCGTGCACATTGCGAGCAGGCATGATTTTAGGAGGCAGAGTCTAGAGGATAGTGAGACTGATGCTCTTTGGGCTTCGAGTGGTCGTGCACCTCGCAACGATTGATTGTTGGATGATTCCACTAGGTCCTTCATACAACTATTTTGGGAGGAGCATTGCAGAGCATCCCCGGTGTTCAAGAAGGCATTACGGAAGAGGGTGTCATGCGGTGTGTACATTGAGCATGGTGCATATTTTTTGGAGTGTACCCAGACTAAGTTGTACACTCAGTTTGTAGAGGCGCACCCGGAGTTCAGGATTAGGCAGAGGTCATTTGAGCGATGCAGGCCATGGTTTGTGTGATGCTCTCAGGAGCGTGACACGTGCTGTTGTCGCTACCATGTGGATTTTGGATTGATGTATGACGTATTCCATTCCCTTGATGGTCATAGGGGAGTGGTTCCTACTATCCCTCGTGACTTCATTCATTCCATATTGTATACATGAGATGACAATGCTTTATTCCACTCCCTTGATTGTGTGGAAGGCATGTGTACTTTGTGTGGTGACTTTGCTAGAGAGCCACGAGTTGCACTAGATACTTGTGACGTGCAGATGGTTCGTTGGCAGCAGTATGAGTATAGTACCCTGACATTAGATGGTGGTGCATAGTCGAGGAGGTTGCAGCTTGTGGGGAAGGAGACACCACGTGTTATATTCATTGATAGTTTTCGAGGGAAGCTGTACCGCTACATACACCACTCGCACACTGCGAAGTGGGAGGATTGTCAGTTCCGTGCATGTTTGAGGACATTTCCTATAGGGGTGGTTATCTCAGTGGTGGACTTTGTGGAGAATTATACCTTTGCACCACAGCATGAGATCCAATCGAAGTATTATTTCTCTGAACAGGTGACGTGTGATTGAGTTATTGGTTTTTTTATGGCTTCATTATATTGAATTATTTCAATAGTCATATTTTTTTTCAATGCCATATTGCAGGTTGCTATATTTGTGCACATTAGCTATCGTCATGCACAGGTTCAGGTGGATGGCATTGATAGCACCATGGACTCACGCGTCATTGTGCAAGAGTATCACTTCTACATTAATGATGATCGATTGCATGGTGCCCATTTTGTGCAGCATTGCTTCACTTTGCATGATAGTTTCTTGAGGTATCATGGTGTCACATGGCAGCGGCGCTGGATCTGGTCAGACGGCTGTGGTGGTCAGTTCAAATCTGCTAGACAATTTTTTTGGTTCTGCAAATGGCACTGTGAGGCAGGCATTCGGATCACATAGAGCTACTTCGAGACAGGGCACGGTAAGGGAGAGCACGATGGTGCAGGTGCTTGCGTGAAGCGTGCTTTGCATCGATACCAGTTGCATCATAGTGCCGATCGCTTCAAGGATGCACATGATGTGGTGCGGTGGTGTAGCTAGCACTTATCCACTAGTGCTATCTCCTCGTTTCAGTCGCATGACGATAGGGTGGTGAGCCGATATTTTTGGTGCGTGGACATTGGGAGTCTTAATCGGCAGTCTAGGCCTTTTGATTGTCGTTCAGTGTCTAGCACCCTTGATTTCCATTCCATCAGGAGCATAGGTGAGTCTCACCCCATGATCTTTTCTCAACGGTTTGCATATTTTTGCTCCACATGCATTGATGATGATTGGGGAGGGTGCACCATGATACCATGGGCCGATCCATGGGCACGGCGAGTGCTTTCTCCCTTCCAGCCTTGGGAGGAGGTACATGATGATCAGGATGCGGGATTCAGTTCCTCTAGAGATTATGACCAGCTTACATATATGTTGCGTATTAGTGATATCTTCGTGGTCATTGCTTCGGAGGGCAATGAGGAGGGTGTGGATTATTACTTGTTGTGATGCTCTATGGTGAAGAGTGTGCTGAATGAGGATACAGTGGATGGGCATGGGATGCACTTCGATGCTCATAGCATGATCGTAAGTGGCCAATATTTTCAGCAGATACAGAGGCATGGTCATTATATTGAGTTCCAGGAGTACATGGTGGATCAGGAGGCATACATGTATTCCCATATTGTTGTTGCGATCAAGATTACTTTGAGTCGTGTTCGCACTCGCAAGGCGATGTCCACTCCATGATGGCGCCTTGCAGTCGAGGGTCACGAGAGCATACTTGCAACTATTGGCATGAGAGCCGATCTTGAGGAGTAGCACATTACATATCATAGTTTTGGGATCATCAGTTGATCAGATAGATTTTTATTAGGTATCACTAGTTGATTACATATTTTTGTATTCGATATGTATAAGCTCACTGTGTGACTGTACCATTGTAATTTTCATGGACTCATATTTTGTATTTCACTACGATGGTTTTATACACGTTCATACACATCATTGTATTAGATTCTATTTTATATATGATGTCCGTTGTCTTCTCAATGGGATTTGTTGTTTTTATAAAACAAAAATTGTTTATTAGTAGTTATGTTGTAATTGTGTTTTGTGCTTTAGGACATTTTGAAAATGTGACTAAGAAAATTTGTGCACGTACTAACCAAATACACATGTGGACTTATCTGTTGGGGATGAAACTCTGCATGGCTCTTAGGCTACCCTAGACCTACATCCATGCAATATTTGGTCTCGAAATGATTTGGTATGTGCCACGTGGAAGGTATAATGCTTACATTTTTGCAAGCACTCCCTACTAGTGACAACGTATGGAAAATGTCACACGTACTAACCAAATACGCATGTGGACTTATTTGTTGGGGATGAAACTTCGCACTGCTCTTAGGCTACCCTAGACCTACATCCATGAAAGATTTGGTCTCCAACTGATTTGGTATGTGCCACGTGGAAGGTATAATGTTTTGCAAGCACTCCCTACTAGTGACTACGTATGGAAAATGGCGCACGTACTAACCAAATACGGATGTGGACTTATTTGTTGGGGATGAAACTTCACACGGCTCTTAGGCTACCTAGACCTACATCCACGCAAGATTTGGTCTCCAACTGATTTGGTATGTGCCACGTGGAAGGTATAATGCGTACATTTTTACAATCCCTACTAGTGACTATGTATGAAAAATGGTGCACGTACTAACCAAATACGCATGTGGACTTATCTATTGGGGATGAAAATTTGAACGGCTCTTAGGCTACCCTAGACCTACATCCATGCAAGATTTGGTCTCCAACTGATTTGGTATGTGCCACGTGGAAGGCATAATGCGTACATTTTTACAATCCCTACTAGTGACTATGTATGAAAAATGGCGCATGTACTAACCAAATACGTATGTGGACTTATCTGTTGGGGATGAAACTTTTCACAGCTCTTAGGATACCCTAGACGTACATCCATGCAAGATTTGGTCTCCAACTGATTTGGTATATGCCACGTGGAAGGTATAATGTGTACATTTTTACAATCCCTACTAGTGACTACGTATGAAAAATGGTTAACGTACTAACCAAATATGTATGTGGACTTATCTATTGGGGATGAAACTTTACACAACTCTTAGGCTACCTAGACGTACATCCATGCAAGATTTGGTCTCCAGTTGATTTGGTATATGCCACGTGGAAGGTATAATGTGTACATTTTAACAATCCCTAGTAGTGATTATGTATGAAAAATGGCGCACGTACTAACCAAATACGCATGTGGACTTATTTGTTGGGGATGAAACTTTGCACGGATCTTAGGATACCCTAGACCTACATCCACGCAAGATTTGGTCTCTAAATGATTTGGTATGTGCCACATGGAAGGTATAATGCGTACATTTTTACAATCCCTACTAGTGACTATGTATGAAAAATGGTGCACGTACTAACCAAATACGTATGTGGACTTATCTGTTGGGGATGAAACTTTGCACAGCTCTTAGGCTAGCCTAGACCTACATCCACGAAAGATTTGGTCTCCAACTAATTTGGTATGTTGCACGTGGAAGGTATAATGCATACAATTTTACAATCCCTACTAGTGACTACGTATGAAAAATGGCACACATACTAACCAAATACGTATGTGGACTTATTTGTTGGGAATTAAACTTTGTACATCTCTTATGCTACCCTAGACGTACATCCATGCAAGATTTGGTCTCCAATTGATTTGGTATGTGCCACGTGGAAGGTATAATGTGTACATTTTTAGAATCCCTACTAGTGACTACGTATGAAAAATGGTGCATGTACTAACCAAATACACATGTGGACTTATCTGTTGGGGATGAAACTTTGCACGGCTCTCAAGCTGCCCTAGACCTACATCCATGCAAGATTTGGTCTCCAACTGATTTGATATGTGCCATGTGGAAGGTATAATGCGTACATTTTTACAATCCCTACTAGTGACTACATATGAAAAATGGCGCACGTACTAACCAAATTCACATGTGGACTTATCTGTTGGGGATGAAACTTGCACGACTCTTAGGCTACCTTAGACCTACATCCATGCAAGATTTGGTCTCCAACTGATTTGTTATGTGCCATGTGGAAGGTATAATGCGTACATTTTTACAATCCCTACCAAAGACTACGTATGAAAAATGGCGCACGTACTAACCAAATACACATGTGGACTTATCTGTTGGGGATGAAACTTTGCACAGCTCTTTGGCTACCCTAGACCTACATCCATGCAAGATTTGGTTTCCAATTGATTTGGTATGTGCCATGTGGAAGGTATAATGCGTACATTTTTACAATCCCTACTAGTGACTAATGAAAAATGACGCACGTACTAACCAAATACGCATGTGGACTTATCTGTTGGGGATAAAACTTTGCACAGCTCTTAAGCTACCCTAGACCTACATCCATGCAAGATTTGGTCTCCAAATGATTTGGTATGTGCCACGTTGAGGTATAATGCGTACATTTGCATTCACTCCCTACTCATGACTATGTATGAAAAATGGCGCACGTACTAACCAAATACGCATGTGGATTTATCTATTGGGATGAAACTTTGCATGGCTCTTAGGCTACCCTAGACATACATCCATGCAAGATTTGGTTGCCAATCGATTTCGTATGTGCCGCGTGGAAGGTATAATGCATACATTTTTGCATGCACTCCCTACTAGTGACTACATATGAAAAATGGCAAACATACTAACCAAATATGCCGGTGGACTTATCTGTTGTGCATGAAACTTTGCATAGCTCTTAGGCTACCCTAGACCTATATCCATGCAAGATTTGGTCTCCAACTGATTTGGTATGTGCCACGTGGAAGGTATAATGTGTACATTTTTACAATCCCTACTAGTGACTACATATGAAAAATGGCACATGTACTAACCAAATATGCATGTGGACTTATCTATTGGGGATGAAACTTTGCACAGCTCTTAGGCTACCCTAGACCTACATCCATGCAAGATTTGGTCTCCAACTGATTTGGTATGTGCCACATGGAAGGTATAATGCGTACATTTTTACAATCCCTACTAGTGACTACGTATGAAAAATGGCACACGTACTAACCAAATATGCATGTGGACTTATTTGTTGGGGATGATTTTGGACCAATCGTACATAATCATGTATTAATGTTTGACACATGTTACTACCAATGAGCGCCATTCCATGCTAAACATTGATATTTTTTTCTTAATCTACAATTTACAAAAATTAGTGACAATATTAGTGTAATAATTGCAAGCATTGATATATACGAAATTCAATATGATATTCAAAATGGTAAAGTTCATAGGAAGAGAGAGAGAGAGAGAAAGAGAGAGAGAGAGAGACCTTATACTTGAACACCTTTTCAATGCTTAATGTTTACAATTACTTCACACGGCATTATTTTTAAAATACCTTATGTATTAAATATTGAGATATCTGAAATTCAAAATGATACTCCTAATTTTAAATGTTTATGTTAGATTTGAACAAACTATAAACTGAGATAAACAAAGTAAGAAGAACATCATGAAAGTACCAAAATGCTCATACATCATAAAAGTAAGAACAACATCATGAAAGTACCAAAATGAATGTGTACATCATCATCATCATCGTGCAGAAGTGCATCCCTAAACAAGATATGTGTGAAGCCTAAACAATCATCCTAAATCAGATCTTAAGGCCATATCTAGGAAAATTTCCTATAGTATTTCTAGACGATATCCTTATTTATAGTAAAACTAGGAAAAAGCATTTGGAACATTTGCGAAAAGTGTTCCGACTACTTAGAGATAATTCACTCTTTGCAAAAGAATCCAAATGTGAATTCTTTGCAAAAGAAGTGAAATACTTGGGGCATATAATATCCCAAGAAGGGGTTCATATGGACCCTGACAAAGTAAGGGCCATATTAGAATGGCCACATCCTACAAATCTAGAAAAATTATAGATATTCTTAGGTTTGTCAGGATTCTATAGAAGATTCATCCAAGATTATGCAAAGATTACTGTTCCGATGACGGACCAGCTTAAGGGGAAGGGAAGCACCTTCATATGGGATGAACTTCAAAAGAGAAGTTTTGAAAAATTAAAGGTAGCTATAGTGGCAGCTCCTGTCTTAAAAGTAGTGGATCCCAATGAACCATTCGTGGTTGAGACAGATGCCAGTGATTTTGCTGTTGGGGTGGTACTTATACAAAAAGGTCGACCAGTGGATTTTGAAAGCAAAAAGCTAGATCGTGCCCAACGGAATTACTCGGCATATGAGAAGGAACTATATGCTATAGTCTATGCTTTGAAAAAGTGGAGGCACTATTTATATGGTGCAAAATTTGAGATCATCTTTGATCAGGAGAGCATTAAGTGGATTTGTAATCAGCCAGAGCTTAAAGGTAGAAAAGCCAGATGGGCTGAGTTAATGCAAGAGTTTGATATACAATTGACATATAGGAAATGGAAGTTCAATGTGGTAGCAGACTCTCTTAGCCGAATGCCAATGTTAATGAATTGAGTTTTACTCAATTTCAGAATGATTTCTTAGAGTCCTTAAAGGGGAAATGTGAGTTTGATCCTCACTTCTCTGAAATATGGAAAGTAATAAAAAATAGGGATCCAACTAATCGAGAGGCTTTCACTGAGGAGTCACATGGAAATGGCGACACACCACAGGTTGGTGATAAAGGACTCAAGTGGAGAAAATATACTATTGAAGATGGCTACCTGCTCTACAAGGGTAGAGTATGTGTCCTGGAGGATAATGACATTAGGTGCCAAATCCTTTTTGAATGTCATGATAGTCCGAGTGCTGGACACCCGGGAATTCAAAAGACATATGTGCTTCTAAAAAGGCAATTCTTTTGGCTTGGAATACCTAAGGACATCCAAGATTATCTATTGAAGTGCCAAAAATGCCAAGTCAATAAGGCTGAATGCCTTAAGGTAGGAGGTCTCCTACACCCATTGGAGATTCCATCTGGCAAATGGGAAAGTATCTCCATGGATTCCATTGTGGGACTACCTAGGACATAGAGGGGTCACAACTCTGTGCGGGTAATTGTGGATCGGTTGACCAAGATGGCTCATTTTATTCTTGCCAGTGAAGATGTTAAAACTCTAGAATTAGCTAGGCTATTTGTGGAGCATATCTATAGACTGTATGAGCTACCAGCCGGTATTGTTAGTGACTGGGATAGCAAATTTAACATCCATTTTTGGAGGACTGTGTTCAAGAGGTTAGAAACTTCATTGAATATGAGCATTGCGGATCATCCACAGAGTGATGGTCAAATTGAAAGGGTCAATCAAATCATTGAGGATATGCTTTGAGCATATGTAAGTAAACGGCAAACTAATTGGGAACATTATTTACCCATATTAGAATTTGCATATAACAGTGCCAAACATTCAGCTACAGGTTTCAATCCATTCATGATAATGTATGGATTTCAACCAAGAGCCCCAATGACAATGGGACTCGATAAAGAGAAGGTTCAAGCGGCCAAAGACTTTCTTGAGGATATGAATCAAACGCTTAAGTTAGCTAAAGATAGCATAATAAGAGCTCAAGATAGAGCATGAAGTTATGCAAACCCCCACTGTAGAAAGTTGGAGTTTGAAGTAAATGAGAAAGTCTACCTTAAAGTACCTGAATCTTCAGAATCACTAAAGACAGGTAAATGTCCGAAGTTATCTCCTAGGTATTGTGGACCATTCACAATACTTAAGAGGATTGGAGAACTTGCTTACAAATTAGCCTTACCTGAGGGATGTAGAGTACATCCAGTTTTTCATATTAGTAGGCTAAAAAGAAAATTAGGAGATGATGATAATCTCATTGGAAATGAAGTCCTAGTTGAACTCATTGAACCTGCATCTTTACCACATGAACTAGAAAGAATTTTAGATAAACAAGAAGAAAGAACGTGACATACTATATGGCAAGAATGTCTGGTTAAGTGGAAAGATAGATCTAAAGAGAGTTCAACATGGGAAAGGGTAAGCAGTCTCTAGAGGAGGTTTCCCGATTTTGTTTTCAAGGACATAAACCATTCTTAAGGGAAAGGGAATGTTATGTCAGCCATAATCCGGGGAGTGTGGATATGGTGAAGTGGGAAGCCAGAGGGCTTGATAGTGCAATGGTGGACACGCGAGATTAATGCCTAGCATTATAGAAGGATGCCAAGAGGGGTCAAAAGATTAAGTTCCTTTGAAAGGACACTTGGCATAAAAGGGGGTCCACATGTCATGCACTGGGTTCAAGGGAGATTTCTAGAGACAGGCTCCATAAAGGAAAAAAACTAAGGAAGCTCTTGGGGAATCATGGCTGGGTGGAATGAGCAGTAAAGAGCCCTCTTGTTCAGGAATTGTTACATTTCTTTTCCTTATGAGCTATAGTCTTCCATTAGCTCTACAAAGTGCACCTCAATTGAATGTACTACAGTTTGATCTACATCACCACTATGAGGTCTTCAGTGCTATGAGGACTACTTCATTGATTGAAAGAAAATTGAGATAACAATTCATTGATTACATGACTCATACATGTAATGTGAGGTGCAACATCGCTCTATACACGATAGCTAGTTCAGGGGCTTCTATGACATAAGAGTGTCAATATGTTCATATTGTTCATTATTTGATATGATAGAGCCTAGTAAATGTAGGCTCAGTCTCTCTTCGCCTATCCTTTAAATGCCTTATGTATCAATATAATTCATCAAAGGGCAACACAAGGGAAGTAAGAAGAGTAAAGTTGATGTTTCAAAGACAAGTTTTGGTATTGTACAGGATTGAGTAGAGCATGAGTTAAGCCATCCTTTGCCTTGATTTATGCATGCATCGAGAGATCGAGAGTAGTGGGTTTCCCTATGGCAATGTAAAGTGGAAGAAGTGCGAAGAGTCTTTTCAGGTATTCCGAGATGAATGGTGGTGTGATTGAAGTGGGTGAGGTGGTCTACCAACCACTCTTAGAGATGGTGCAAGGGTCTTGCTCTAATGATGGCACTCGGGGACTTGTCATGGAGGAGGAGTCCACTCAGCCTAGGAAGGAAACACAAAAGTTAGTGTAGTCTTATGCCAAGACATCAGCGAGGAAATTGCACAGCAGTTTCTCCCCACTCTCCCAAGAAGAAGCATGGAATCTATTGTGTGGGGACGTTTCCAAGAGAGAAGCTCACTTATCTAAGATGCCATAAGGTTGCGTGCATACTTGAGTTTGATTTGATAAAAAAGGAACTGGAAAAGCTGGCCACAACGAAGGTGTGCATGTGCTTTTACTGGTAGAGTTCCTACATTCAGTGAGCTTTGGGAGTTTTTGGCTTTGGAATGTGGTATTCCAGCTAAGGGATATGAAGCTACATTCTTGGGTAAGGAGCTCTTTGTGGTTTGGTGTGTTTCCAAAGAGTTCAAAAATGATATTTTGGGAAAACCATACATGTTCTCCGGTGTGGTGGTACATGTTCTCCGATGTGGTGGTGCTTATTTTTCCTTGGAGTCCCAATTTTAGCATCAATGATTTTATGTAGAGGGAATGCCTAGTCTGGGTGGAGTTTCCCACCATACTGTCTTGGCTAGGCTTAAGTTTGGATGCCATCATGAATGCCTTGGGAAAGGCATCGGTGGTTCCTGATTTAGTGAGGAGGGTATTTGGCCCCAAGAGAGCATTGCTCTTATGGGACAAGGGCCAAGATATACCTAGCTATCAGAGGAAATGTGTATTTTCTAGAAAGTGGTTTTGGGCCTTTTCCAAACTCTTGCTATCTTTGTCGGAAGACTAGCCACTATGCTAGGAACTACCCAACAAAGTAGGAGAACACAAAAATTGCCCAAGGTGTAAAGACTAATGATGAGACACAAAAGTCTATCAGGATGAAAATCGACCTCAACTGTCTATTTTGGCTAAGGACATCCCTAGCACAAGTGACGTCGATATGCAACACAAGTCTTAAGCCTCCCAAGTCACAGGTGAAAGACTTTTGAATGTGGTGGAGGTGACATGCATCTCTATCAAGGACATGCAAGATGGAAAAGAGGTACCAAGATGAATCGAGAGTTCAGATTCGAAGCATGCAACAAATGATCTGGTGTTTGACTCAAGGCAAGATGCTACATCAAAAGGCAATGGAAAAGAATGCTAATGCCAAATCCCTGATTAGAAAGTGGTCAGGAAGAAAGGTAAGACTACATGCCTCACTCCTACTAAGCCTAAAGTTGTTGGTAAGGGTGAGTCTCTTGCTACTCCCATAGAGGTGGACTAGGATGAAGAAATACCTGAGGCAAACCATCACAAGAGACTATTGGAAGAGAAAGTTGGCTCCAAAAAACCCTTTCTCTTGCTACTCCCATGGAGGTGGACTAGGATGAAGAAATACCTGAGGCAAACCATCGCAAGAGATTGTTGGAAGAGAAAGTTGGCTCCAAAAAACCCTTACATGAAAATAATCACATGAATTGAGTGGTGCCGTCTCCAAAAAGATAAAAAAAATGGCTAGGAATGTGGAGCAAAGTGGAAAGGAGAATTGGTTTCATTTTTTGCGGGATGACTATAAAGCATTGGCCCAAAACTTAGCCCTAGGGAAGGGGCTCAAACAATGTACTCTAGTTTCATGGAATGTGAGGGGTGTATGTGACAAAGTCAAACAAAAGACGTGTTGTCATGTGATAAGCCATTGGAATGCCAATATGATCTTGTTGTTGCAAGAATTGAAGCGTGGTCAATCTCATGATTTCTGGCTTACTCTGGAGAAAATTGGCAACTCAGCAACCATTCATAACTTGTAGAGACGTAAACGAGGTTTGGCTAAGCTTTCAGTGTGGTGCAAGGAATTGTTCCATTACAAGGTGGGTTGGTTTTTGGGAGTGGAGATGGATCTTGCTGGATTCTCCTGTAAGCTGGCAAATGTGTATGCCCCTAATGCTATCAAAGGCCATTTTGAATGTTGTTGCGGCCCTTGACTATGCTGGACAATCTTGATCCAAGACTATTCTGGTGGGCTTTGATTTTGATAAGGCATACAACCGCATTAGGTGGGATTGTCTCCTAAAAGTCTTAGTAAAGCTTGGTGTTGGTCGTCCTTTTGTTGAATGGTGGGCCCCTTGTTTAAGAATGCTTTTGATGTATTGTGCATTAATGGTGGAGTTGTAGGGAGGTTTGATCTTAAAAGATCAATGCAGCAAGGGTGCCCTTTGGCCCCCATTGCTATTTGCAATGGATACAGTCCCCCTTATAGTTGGGATAAAGAAAGAGATAGAAGCTATAAAGAAAGAGATAGAAGCTAGCCGAGTCAAAGGCCTGAGACTCCCTTCTAGGGTGCAATTATACTCACGGCTCTTTGTAGACGATATGGTGGCAATGTTTGAGGAGTGTAGGGAGAGTGTGGAGAATTTGATAAAAGTCTTAGAGAAATTTTGTGTTGATTGGTGCAATTGGGAGAAATATTTTATGATCAGATCTGATATAGGGGTTGAACCTGACTGGGTGAGTAAGTTTGCAGGAAAAATGAGTAAAAGAGGAGAAGTCATTAGATACCTTGGAGCACCGTTGGGGGTAGGAGTAACTCTTAGGCAATGCTATGAGAAAAGCTTAAGTAGAAACTCAGAGCTTGGAGTGGTGTAACACTGGGATGGAATGCTTGATTATTGGTAATTAAACACCTACTAGTAACCCATGGTTAGTTGAGTAACAAGTTGATACCACTACCAACCATGAATTAGATGCGATTTTGGATCCACTACAGGTTGATCTTTATCACTACTATGAGGTTTTCTTTGCCTTATGAGGTCTACCTTTCCACTAGCTACAAAGTGCACATCGATTGGATGTACTACAACATGATCTTCATCACTAGTATGAGATATTTAGTGTTATGAGGTCTACTTCATTGATTGAAAGAAAATTGAGATAACAATTCATTAATTACGTGACTTATACATGTAATGTGAAGTTCACCACCACTTTATACATGATAGCTAGTTAAGAAGCTTCTATGACATGAGAGTGTCAATGTGTTTATATTATTCATTCTTTGATAGAGCCTAGTAAATGTGGGCTCACTCTCTCTTCGCCTATCATTAAATGCCTCATGTATCAATATAATCAATCAAAGATTGCATGGAATTAGGTGAAGGGTATTGTTTTACTAGCCAATGGACACTAAATTTGTTATTCTTTACCTTACTTTAGTAAAGATGGTCTCTCTCTCTCTCTCTCTCTCTCTCTCTCTCTCTCTCTCTACGTTGCTCCCCTGCTTGCAGCTTCCACTGCCCTCCTCCCCTGCCGATAGCCTACTCCCCTACCTGTAGCTCTCACTGCTCTCCTCCTCACCCGCAGCCCCTCTTGCTGCTTTGCTGCCCCTCCACTCTCCCTCCACTCTTGCTCCTCCATCCTGGGGTGCCAACTCCCTTTAATAAGAAAACCTATCAAAATCTTGAGAATGAGATGAATTTAACAATATTCCATAAGTAGAAATTAGTCAAATTAAGATGCTTGTGTTCTACACTAAAAGAGCTTCAAATATGTCTTTGCACCTTGAAATTTTGGGTAACACATGAAAAGCTTACATTAATTTGAAAGCAGATGGGTTTTCATATTTTAGTGTATTTTTTGTTTTACCCCCCCCATCCACCCCCCCCTTTGGGCCTCACATATTATGAAAAATATAAATCTTAAAATCTTGCATATTTTTCAAGGTATATACCTTTTCTTTTGTGGGCGAGGGGACATGAAATTTCATATTTTTCCCTTGCATATTTGAAAATTTATTAATGAAATCCATGCATTTTCTATATGGACCATGTCCTCCCATACCCTAGATTTTAGACGAGGGTAGTAACACATTACATATTGAGTTGGCGCCCTAGGTCCACCATCCACCCCCTCGCTTGCTCCTCCACTCCCTGCACAACTAGCCTACCCTCGTACCTCTAGCCTACCCCTTCGCGCACCTCTAGCCTACCCCCACATAGCTAACCTACCCCATCCCTCCCCATGTAGTAGTTAGCCTACCCCGCCCTAGCCCCCCAGTGTAACAACATGCTGTTGTTGCTGCTTTTGTGCAGCAACTCCCCCTCCTCTACATCAAACCGCCCCCCCCGGCCGCCTCTTCATCGAATCTCCCCCCCTGCCTCTTCATTGAACCCCCCCTCCCCGAACAGGCTCGGGTGTGCTTGCCGCCATGGGGGGTCCCCTTGTGCTTCCACTCCCGCTCCTACAATAGGACCTGTACAAGACCTAGAAGTGGGAAAGGGCGATAAAGAGATGGACAAAACCAAGAAAGATGACCAAAAAAAAACACCAAACACAACTGAAACTCGAGGATGTGAACACGCACTACAATCAAAGCGGACTTAGGGTTGACAGCTTAGCAAAGGCGGTATCCACCTTAGCCTCTATCTCTGCTCCTACTTCTACTTCAACCCCTGCTTCAGCTTTAGTTCTAGCCTTAACCCCCCCCCCCCCACACTGCATCCTCATCTTCAACTTCAGCCTCAATTTCAGATGCGGCCTCTACATCCCCAACTATAGTTACTGCCAACAACATACCCATGACATTGGCCTCTTCCCTCTCCCTTGGGATAGGGGGGTTGTCTCAGATTTCATCCCTCCCTTCCTCTCCCGTTACAGCTCTCTCACCGCTTATGACACCTACCTTGGAGGTGTCATACACTGCTCCACATTACACCTCGACCTTTCTTTCCCATCTCCCTCTCAGTCAGCCTGGGCTCCCACACCTAGTTGGGATCGCCTCATCCATGCCACTATCATCTCCATATCTTACCCAGCTCACCCAGTCACCACCCACTATTCGGCCTCATTCTCATGCTTTTGTGCCACAGCTCTTCCAGTTTTAGCTAGGACATGAACGAGCTGACCAACCAGAGGCCTAGAAGACCTTGCTTATGGAGGTACACAGTATCCGTGTGCGCAAGATGGAGCTGACACATTTCACACAGGAGCACGTCCACTTCACCCAGGAGCAAGACCACATTTTACATGAGTAGGCTTGCGCCATTTGGGAGCAGGATGACATCATTTAGGGACTCAAACATGATATCTCACAACTCCGGTAGGAGGTCATAGCCATATGCATAGTCTCAAGGAGCACTCCAGTTGTTGAGGCACAAATTGCGAGCATGCAATCAGTAATTGAGGAGACTTCCAGATGGGTTGACATGGCCAAACAGGAACCTGCAAGGGCAACCGTTTCGACTATCCTCATGGAGCAACAATAGAGAGCCAGTAGGGCTCTCAACATTAGAGTGCGTGGGATCCCACACACTAAGGTTACACCAATGATAGATGCAACAGCTTTTGTGGCCACTACTCTGGGTGTAGCTAAGCACAGGATCGAGAGGGCATGACGGGTGGGGGGAGACCCCAACCAAGAGCAGCCCCTGATCATACGATTCCATGACACTTAGGCATGACTTTTGACTTTTACGAGATCAACTGCGATATCCATGGATGAGGACCTCACCCTCCTGCAGGTTGAGGAGAGGTGCTCCTGTTGGAGGAGAGGGATCAGGCGTGCACGGATGGGAAATGGGTGGTGGTGCAAGATGGATGACTCTTACAGGCCCCCGTCTGACTTCAGCCCCCCCTCCCACATAGGGAGGTGGGGTCTATGAGACTCAGATCTCCGAGACCCTATCCTGTACCATTTGGAACTGTAATGGTACCTTATGGTCAGAACCAGGAAACTTCTCGAAATCTTATACAAGTCACGACATAGTCTTTTACATAGAGACACATCAGAGTCCATAGCGCCCACTACCAGTAGTTAGCGGCGGGTACACATGGGAGTTTGCTTATAGAGATGAGACGAGGGACACAGGGGGAGTACAAGGGTCCGGAGGAGTAGTTCTTTACAAATCCACCCTTTTGGGGACCATCTCAGTAGAGAGAGATACACATTCTAGGTTTCTTTGGATCCAGATCTGCTGACACATGGACAGTCGAGATCTGTTTGTTGCAATATGATACTTCCCTCTCGAGACCTCCCACTTTGCTAGAGATATTCGAGATGAGGCTGAGACATCTCCATTTGCAGCTCTTTATTAGTCCATTGCTGACTTCTCGAGCGGCGGAGAAGTCTTCCTAGTTGGGGACTTCAATGCGAGGATAGGTGCCCGTCAGTTACCACTCCTCAACTTCAGAGATGATTCCATTCTACTGCCATACATTGACCTTGAGGGAGCAAGTATGCTATGGGTTTTGGTTGACAGACGAGAGGCCCAATCACATCTTACGGGTAGGCTCTATTGGATTTAGGCAGGATACATGATCTCATTATTTATAATGGTCTTGATAGATGGCCCATTGCCTCAGGTGGTCTCACATGCTTTCCACATGGGGGGGGGCTCTAGCGTTGTTGATTCAATCATGGAATCCCATGCCTTCACATCTCGCATCACTGACTTTATTGTAGCACCTCTTCCTCCAGGGGCTGATCATACCTACCTTTTCTTTAGTATTTCCACTCCCTGTCGCATAGCACCTTCCACCCCACAGACTCCTTGCTCCACCTATCATGACATATGCTTCGGACCGTGATCTCTCACCTATTTACTCAGGCCGTCTGTACACACTTCTCACTTATATTGACTTCATACGCCTATTAGAGGACCGTGCTACCCTGATCACCCACTCACTACACATGGCTACCCTCTATGCTTGAAACCTCACACCACTCGCTCCACCTGCCCACCACCACGTGGGACCGTACCTTGTAATAGTTGGTCCGATGATGAGTGTAAAGCTTTACGCCATTAGCTCAGATTTGAAACCAAAAACAATATTTTGAGCGAACCAGAGACGTTACGTGAGTATTGTCGACTGGTACGTAGAAAGAAACTAGATTCCATTCACTGGAACGAGGAAGAACTACTGAACATGTTGTTTAGTAACAACTCTAAGGACTTTTGGCAGATATTTCTAGAGGGACGGTCCCCCTCACCACTCACTAACACTCAAGTTTGGTATAACTATGCACACACGCTATATGATATCCCAAATCAGCCAGTTCCTGACCTCTCACATATGCCACGCCCCACATCCTGTACCCTCTTCACTAGGGGAGGAGTGAAGGATGCAGTAATGAAACTTCATAATGGCCAAGCGAAGGATCATGAGGTGCTATACATTGAGTTCATTGCATATGGGATTAACCTCCTGGCCCTGATCTTAGCAAAGCTCTTTAATGAAGCTGTTTGTTTGGGGTTTCCATGCACCTGGACCATTAACACTATTTCACCCATCCACAAGGTAGGGGATCCCATGAGCCCAAAGAATTACAGGACCATTATGATTGGGCATGTCATGTCCAAGATTTATGCATCAGTGCTTGATTTTGAGGTCAGTCGATTTGTAGGGTGTCAAGGACTTAAAGCAGCAGGACAGGCTGGATTCCAACGTGATCATGGAACCATGGATCACATTCTCATGCTCAGGTGTATCATCGAGGAGGCGAGAGCATGGAAGCAGAGGGTTTACTTTTGCTTTGTGGATTTTTGCAAAGCATTTGATACGGTTCCATTGATACGGTTCCAGAGCCTGTCTTCTCCAACGCCTTCAGCATTTGGGTTATGATTAGGAGATCATTTGGGCTGTCATGGCACTTTACGAGAGTCTCATATGGAGTCCAGGTAGGGTCTGGGTGGACAAATGAGATCATGAGCACTATTGGGGTCAAACAAGGGTGTTCTTTATCACCTACCCTGTTTGACCTCTACATTCACAACAAGCTCGAGATAGTGATGCAGACACGGGGGGGATGGATGCTCTCTTACTGGCATGTTGATTTGGATATTGCTGTATGTAGACGATGTGGCACTTTTGTCTTCCTCAGGAGAGGGGCTCCAGAGACACCTTGGCGCACTACAGTTTTTTTGTCTCATGATTTGAAGGTCAACCTTGGTAAAACTGAGGTTATGATCTTTAATACATCTCGAGCCGTCATGCACTAGGAGTAGTTCACTTTTGATGGGTCACCTGTTGAGATGGTTTCGTTATACATGTATCTTGGAGTTGTCTTCTCTAGACCCATCTTCACTATAAAACCTGCGAGGCAAGCCCGCTTGGGTAGGGGTTACTCTTCATTGGCCAGACTAGAGAGGCAGTGCTTCAGCTCGCACTTTTAGGATCCACGGGCCAAGGGGTTGCTTTTTGACTCCTTGGTCTGCCCACTGGGGATGTATGGCAGCCCTTGCTAGGGGCCAAATTTGTTGGATATAGAAAGGGCTCATGTGGAGCGGCTATAGGTACTCATGCGATCACAGATGTTTCATGGTAAGCCATCCATTCCTCACCAGATCATTCAGGCTGAGTTTGGGTCATCCCCATTACAGCTAGATGCGGGCATTTCAGGTCATAACATATCTGTATCGAGTCAAGGAGTATAGGGATTACGCTTTTGGTCGCAATAGACTACCATGGCTAACATTATCCTCCTCTATGGCATGTTCAGCAGGAGGTGACCAGAGATGCTGGTATGCACACACAGAGAGAGGGTTTGAGCGAATGGGGCTCCACATGGACAGACTCCCTCCCTTTCAGTATAGTATGGATGCTATGTTTTCTTCCCTCATGTCGCACGAGGCCAACCAGGTCATTCGGGAGGATCTCTTACAACTACACACATTTTGGACCTGGCTGGGACCGAGCGATCTTCCAATGAAGCTCAGCTTCTATAGGGATCACTGCTGGCATATCACAGAGCAGGGTTTCATTGACCCACCAGGATACATGCATATCAACTTACCCCACTCATTGAGGATCTCTATTGGGCAGTTTCATGCCTCTTCACATTTCGTATCGAGAGTGGTAGAGCAAATAATCTACCCAAGGAGAGGCGCATATACACATTATGTGACATACAGGAGGTTGAGATGGAGGAGCACTTCATCTTCAAGTGTCCTGTTTACTATGAGTTCTGAGGGCGTTTCCATTGCCTCTTCAGAGATAGCTCTGGGGTTTTGTCCCGATTCCTCTCCTATCCAGACCAGAGATGCTTGGCGGATTTCATTCATGAGGCAATCCGGCACCGCGAGTGGCTACTTTGATCACGGAGACAAGAGTAGACTTCTTCCTTGGCATATTCCTCTCAGAGCTCTATCACGGAGTTCTTCTTGCTAGATCACACGGACCCCCACGATACGAGGCCTCGACATGACCATGACCCAGAGCCAGTGACTTGACAGCTCAGACAGAGGGTCGATGCGCAGGTTACACTTGGGGATATCCCCTCTCTATTCAGAGTCACGGAGCTCGACCAATAGGGGTTACTGTAGCCCTTGTTAGGCGTAGAGCTATGACCAGGAGACATTACCCGTGAGTAGTTGACAACACTCTATCGTCGATTTCATGCCTTCATTGCCTCATCCACCCTACTGTCCTGATGATGATGATGGTGATGATGACGAGATTGATGTGTAGTCGACCACTGACATGACTATGTTGTACTTAGTACTATCATTTTGCATTTTTTGCATTCTGCATTGGTGTGGATGCTCGTTTCCTCACAGCTCATTTGTACCAGGATTTTCACAGTCTCATAGACCCATAGGTCTTCCGAAGACTTTAATAAACTTTCTTTCTTCTCTCTCTCTCTCTCTCTTTCTCTCTCTCTCCCCTTATCCTCAAATTCCTTGTATAAAAGATTGCATGGAATTAGGTGAAGGGTATTGTTCTACTAGCAAATGGCCACTTAGTTTGTCCTTTCAAGGGGTTCAACATTTTGTATGCTCAATCCTCAAGCATCATGCAGCTTAATGAATGGCTCATGCTAGGCAGGCATACATTGACAATTGTGAAATATTTGAAGACGTTTGTAGGACACATAGACCCTTGAATGGTTCAATTAGCCAATCTTGATAGTCCGTTCAACTAGTTGACCTCAAAGACCCTCAATTTCACCTGGTTTATTGGTTTGTAAGGGAGGGAGTGTTGAATTAGCCTATCTTAAGAACTCTCAAATTCACCTACTTAATCTGTCCCATCACTTTGGAAAAGATGAAGGGCACTTGTTTGATGGTTGAAGATTCAACACATTTTGGGGGATGGAGGTAGCATACCCCCTATAGGAGAGGGGACACACTTTGACCTTGATTTTGAAACTCCTATCTGTGAAGGAGGAGGACTTGAAGTTAAGCCTATTCTCTGCTTTGTTGAGACATCAGACAATACTTGAGAATGATTATTGAATCTCCATGGCAACCTTTGATAAATACGTGTATTGGTGCGCAGTGAGCATCCACTAGGATCTTTGGAAAGGGCCTAATAGAATGGGATGCCTTGCCCAAATGAGTAAATTTATCCTAGGGGAAGTAGAGCTCTAAAGAAAAAAAACATTGCATACCAGTGTAAGTAACAGGGGGACCCCTTAGCGGAGGAGTGGTAACTCCGATGGTTTGGGCGTTGACTCACCAAGAGCTAGTTGCTCGCATCCTACTCCCTCGAGGGAGCCTAGGCCACGAGTGGTTTTGCCCCTCGTAGATGGTGGGGAAAAGATACACATAGAACGGGAGCCCATCCTTAAAAAGGTGGTGTGAAAGGCTACCGTTCTACTTGGCTCAGTAGGAGGGATGAGCCTGGACATTGAAACAGAAGTTTTGAGTCCAATACCTCAAGGCCACCCAACACCAGGGGTGGCTGACATAACTTCCCACAAATCGTGATATGAAACCTCACGGGGAGGGGCCCGGTCATTGGCACCAATCACGCTTTGGGGATAATTAATTGGAGCCTTAAGTGTAAGTCATGGATGTCGGGTGGTGTGAACCAAAGCACCCGACCGTCGGCGACGGCCATTGGTGAGACAAGCATTTCGGCCCTAATGTCTCAAACAAGCCAGCTCATGTTGCCACATCCTCTCGCTTCTCAATTGGTAGTGTTGCTTTCTCTCTCTATGACATTTGTATAATCGTTCAATCATTAAGCTCATAACCTGCAAACAGGCCCTCAGTGTTTAGCTTAGTTAAGCTGCAGCGCTGCGCGATGCTGATCTAGAAGATTTTGCATTACTTTCAAGAATGGCTTCCCCTGCCCCTGAAGATCCCATCAAAGCTGCTCAAAAGGTTCGGATCATGTTTGTTCTTTTGCGCGATCCGAACTTATCGTGCTCGAGAAATATGTCAATTCCGTAATGGATTTCTGCCTTGCCAGGCTGCACTTAAAGCCGAGCTTCAGACGTGGGGAACAAAGACAACATTTGGAGTTTTAGCAGGCATGCTCTATGGAGGCTGTAAAGAGGCCATGGTCTTCTCTGTAAGTTGCCAAATATTTATTTAATGGTTGCTGTAATTGGAAATTCACCTAAGACTTCTTTACTGCGATTATGTCGGTCTTCGTCAGCTTGCATGCTTATCCCTACGATCTATGTTTACGAATGAATGATACTGTAACTTCTAATGTTAGCAACATGACTATGGCATTCTGCTGTCTTGTCATGATAATATATTCCTTTTGTTGCTTACGTTATTTGTGCCATACGCAGGAGCAGGAAGAAGCACTTCTTGCTAAGCAGTCTAGCACAGTCGGTCCCAGACAACGACGTAATCTCATAAGAGAAATAATGGAGTACAAAGTTTTGCGAGTTGCACGAGGCACAGCCATTGGGGGCGCTAAACTTGGACTGTTCACTGCTATGTTTTGCGCTGTGGACCAATATTTGGCTATTGAGCGTAAAGTGCATGATACTTTGAATGTAGTTGCAGCTGGAAGTTTGACAGCAGCCACTCTGGGTCTCTTATGTACTTACTAAACCTGATTCTACTGGATTTGAAGTAGATGTTTTAGAATGTGAGCATTTTTATATCTATTCTTGTTTGCAATGTACTAGTTTAGGATGCATGAAAAACGTAGACTAGTAAGGTTCAAGCTTACGTGCTGCTGTATGCACAACGCTCGCATTGTCAAGTGAGGGTGCCTAACTTATGCCAACTCTGGAACAAGGTATTAGTTACGCTGTCACAAGCTTATAACTCGAATTGTCGAGCAAGGTTGCCTAACTAATGCCAACTCTGGAACAAGGTGTTAGTTACAGATTTAAGGGCCTTTTTTATAGTCCCGATCTAGTCATTGCTGTCAGACAGAAGACAGTCTCTCTCATCATCGACTTTGTTGCAAGGGGAGGCTCTTCAATGGGAAGATTGACAAACTCCAAGCACTCGCCATAATTCTTTTTCCCAGACCGGGAGTAGAAGTCAGCGTAGACAACTCTATCGATTACCACTTTTGTCCCTAATATTGAGACTTTTCCAGCAGACCAAGGGGCTTGACGGAGAGGTTCTGAGGAGGTATCACCATTTCTTCAGATGAGTGTCCACTCTCAGATCAATTCTGTCTGCAGGATTTCTGGTTTCTTATTGGTCGAAGCACTTGGGCTCTTCCATTTTGGTACTATCTACTATTGTACATCGAGACACAAGACTGCCTATCCATGCTTATCAAGGAGTTGAATGAAGCGTGGCAGGGAGTCATAAGCATTCCAAAAGGCCCAGTAGTGCTGAACTCTAATGATTCTTACAAGGTTGCATCTGAAAACGAAGTGCTTCTCTGACTTGACCTTTCCCAGGGCATAGTGTTTGCATATTTTGTGTTCCATAGGGATCACAGCCTTTTGCGGATACCTGTCCTGATATGAGCTGGTGAGAGGAAATCCAAAGTTATCCCAAGTCCATGTGTGTGGCATGAGAGAGATGGATGCTACATACCTTAGGTGCTGGATGAGTCTGATAGAGGTGAGGCACGTAAAATGTTCGTAGACTTCTTCCTAGATTGGGGGAGAGAAGCGCACTCAATCTTCAATTGTGAAATATATTCTTTGATGAGATGGTCGATCGCTTATTTAGAGCACAAAGTCTGTCTTACCTATACCAGAACAGTTGCGTTGTGTCCACTGAGCAGCCTATTGACGAGCTCATTTTGCCATGGAATCACCAAAGATAAATTGGTGATCTGGAAAGCTGCTTGCAGCTAAAAAGGAGAAGCTGCAATTTCTACCATGAGCTCTTGTAAATGTTGAGGCGTGAACAATCAGTGTAGGAAAAACATGATCTGGAAAGCTGCTTCCAGCTTTCCAGTGTAGGAAAATCATGAGCTCTTGTAAACGTTAAGGTTGGAACAATCAGTGTAGGAAAATCATGATCTGGAAAGCTGCTTCCAGCTGAAAGGGAGGAGCTGTGATTTCTAATATTAGCTCTTGTAACTATTGAGGTGTGACCAATCACTATTGGGACCCAGTGTGTGTGCATGCACCTAGCTGCTGGTTTGAGTGAACAGTCAAAGAGCTCCCTCTACATCCTCAAAATGGATGTGGAAGCGCTGCCACTCACCCTTGTACTCAGTAAGGACTCTCCCTTCTCAGTCAACTGAGTTGAAAGGAAACAAATAGAAATGAAGACACAAAGAAATCATTTGCAACATGCAATTTGCAATTTTTGTGAAAACCACAAGTACTTATTGCCTGTAGATGTGATCTTCCTGAACAAGGCCAAATAATGTCTTCGTTGCCTTGTTTGCCTCTAGCAAGGACATCCATAGAAGCTTTGTTTCAATTGGGGGCTTCATGAATTGGAAGAAAATTCATTTTCTCAATGTGGCGTAGCTCAAAGGACCCTATCTTAATGCCAACAAATTAGCCATGCAATCATCTTGGATTGATAATGTGAAGTATCTAATGAGGAAGAGCAAACCATCCATAAATATAGGAAGCATAGCTTTAGTTCAAGCTAATCACTATAATCAATCTAATGTCAATACTTTAAGCTAAGCTATTTTGAAGCTCATGATACTATCAGGCTAAAGCAATTGTCAAGGAACACACAGCTAGCGGGGGAATCGAAATTTAATTTGCAGACGGCATCATCCTGTGTCGAAGGGACAATTTGGAAGCAATCAAAATTTGTCGGCAAACAATGGGGCTCTTTGATGCCCTACACATGGTTTGTACTATAGAAGAAAGATAACTGCAACTTCGAAACAAGAGGGAAGAGCATGAACAGCTCGGAAAGGCTGCAAGTGCCTTAACATTGCAGGAATCGCAAACACCTCAATGCAGCACCACAGATACTGCAGAGGTTCAACACATCTCATGGTTTTACGTCAAAATAGTGCTGTTGATGAAAAGGCTTCTCTCAATCAACCACGTGCCCCAAAGAATTATCAGGATATCGAATATCTATCCTGAAAAGAAGATAAGGGAGAGTTTTCATGCCACAGAGAGAACACCTTTTGCTTGGCTTTCTTCTGCTGTAGATTGTGCTTTGAGCCCCTGTCTATGAAGGAAAGAGGGTGTCAGGCAACCAGGAGTTGCTTGTCTGCCCATAGCCATTGTGCCCCACTAATAACACAGGAATTAACACTAGGGCCTGAGGGGACCACGAGAGTCAACCCACCCCCCCTTGTATCATACATTTTTTGATGTGACATCTCCACCCCCTGTTATTTTCTCCTAGACTTAAGAAAACCCAGTTACAATGAAAGCAGTAGACAGGCAGCCATAGCCAAGGCTGATTTCTGTGACGAGAAAAATATAAAATATTCGTGCTGTGGCTGCGAGAGAGAGAGAAAACCCAAATAAAGGAACAACAAGGGGAAGCTGCTGGTCATCTACCAATTAGTCAGCTATCCGTCCCAGTGGTTGGACCTATGCATGCTGTCTGTGAGACCAACTTCACTGGACGGCTGAGGAGAGACAAGAGGAGCGATTGTTGTAGTGTTAGGAATCCTTGCTTTTTGTGTTCAAGCATACAAGTGGAACACTTTTCAATGTGATTTATCCAATAAAGGAGAGGATGCCTGTGTACTTTGTGACACCAACTCATCCTTGAGGCTTTTATGTTCATGCATAATGTTAGGCTGTTGTATTGGTTGAGTTTGGGCATGTTCCTAGATGCAACTAGATAATGTTCTCACCTTATCAGTGGATATGAACTTTTGTTCCATTGTAACATGCAACGGTAATCTGATCGTGTAATTCACAGCAAGACCTTCTTTAAACCTTTAGCGAGGAATGAGCGTTGTTTACCATAGAGAGAGAAAGGAGATGAGGGTAGAGAGAGAGTAGAGTTGACAACCGATTGGGTCCTTGTACCCACTGAGGGCCCCCTCCCCCAATCAGGGGAGAATTTGCTTTATACTTCGAGAACTGAGAAATACAAAGAACACTCTTCAAGAGAGCATGGAACGCGCTTTGGAAGAGCTCACTGTGCACACGTATAGCAGACTCAAAGACCTAAGAGGCAACGCCGACCAATACCGAGACCTTGGTGCTGTCCACACTGACGATGTAGGATGCTTCTGCAAGGCAAGGAAGAGGCTTGAGCTGTCTACCGGAAGACAGGGTTACTGCATGAGTGAGAGAGTGAAAACTAGGAGTGATAGATCCTATGAGAGAACTGAGAGATGACTGAAATATAGAGCTGAGAATGAGCTGTGTAAACTGTAAAGAGAGGTGAGAAAGCTGAGGAAACAGTGTCCAAACCTCTCTCCGTTTGTTGGTGCAAACCTCCGACTGTTGTGCTGTGTGGTCACCTTGAGATCAGGCTGAACTGATGGCCAAGGGACTGAGGCTAGAGCAGGACCAGATCTGAGGATCTCAGGAGCTGCACAAGGAGGCTGAAGTGGAGCTGTAGGAGAGCTGAAGGCAGGAGCACTGAATGAGGAAAGAGGGCAGCCAAGGGGCCCTTTTATAGGGCTGGAACTGAGCCAACCCAGTCTGTAAACAGCTGACTGAGTCGGTCTGTTTTACAGACTGGTTGGCCTACAACCAGCCTATAAAAGCCCTCCCTGGCTCATTTGCCAGGGGAGTTTTTGGGCAGCCTTTGCAGGCTGCCTTCCCTGCTTACCTGTCCAGCCTTTGGGGTCCCTAAAGGGGCTCCTAACCTAGGCTAAGACCTAACCTATAAGATGGAAACACTTAACCTACTGTTCTCCAGTGGGTACTAGTGAACAAGAACTGAATTACTGACTTGACCTAAGGCTGAGAGACTGACCTATGTAGCTTGTGCCTCACTGTCCTTGGACAAGGGCTCACAAAGGGGTCATAGCATATGACAAAATCTCCTATGGGAACTATAATGCACTTGTTGATGTAGCCAGTGTGTCACCTTGCACCCAAGTGCAGGGGTGCATGTGACATTCCCTCCTTCTTAACTTGGCGGTAGGTTCATTGCTTCCAAGTAGTCCGCCAATATCTGGGGAAACTCCAGGAAAAAATCTTCGTGCAACCACACTGCTTCATGGGTACCTCGATGATGGAACTTGGTGTAAAACTCACGGATCCTGCGTCCTGACCCATGCTTGAATTTATGAAGAAAGATCTGTTCAGGCTGCAAAACTTCAGCTTCATCAAGAACTTCAAGTTGTTGCTCATCGGAAATCTCTGAAAGAGGAGGTCCAAAATATGGCTTCAACCAAGCTTCATGGAACACGTTATGCATAGTCCAAGTGTCTGGTAGGCGTAACTTCATTGAGACATTGTTGATCTTTTGAATAATAGGGAATGGTCCGAAGCTCCTGAAGGATAGCTTAGGGCATCGCTTGCCCTCCTTCTTCAATCTTTGCTTGATAATGCATAAATACACCCATTGACCCTCTTTATATTGGACATCTCATTTGGACTTGTTAGCCTGGCGCGTATACGATGCTTGAGCTTTGGCGATGCGGCCTGTCACGGACTCCGTAATCTCTACCATTGATTCGGTGGTTTTGTTGGCTTCAAGAGATGGAGACACCATCCGGGTGAGGAGTGAGGTAAATCACCATCCAAACGCTGCTTCATAAGGTGTGCGACCAATACTCGAAGAATAGGTATCGTTCAGAATGGCCTGCACAAGCGGAAGAAACTGCTCCCACTTTCCCTGAGCATCATGACAGTATGATTTCAAAATATCAAATGCCATACCATTATACTTTTCTGTCTCGCCGTTCGATTGCGGATGGAAAGTGCTGGACATCTGCAGCTTAGTACCAAAATTATCAAACAAGGCTGGTCAAAAGTTAGACGTAAACTTTGAGTCCCTGTTGGATGTGATGGTCTTTGGCAACCCTCCAATGGGATATCAATACTTGATAAACAAACGAGCTACATCTTCAACGCTGGCCGTTTGTTTGCAGGGAATGAGCATACAATATTTACTAAAGCGACAAACAATAGTAAGACATTGAGTATTACGCGTACCTGCGGATGCTGGAAGTGGCCCCACGAAATCCATACCTATGTCCTGAAAAGGACCAACGGGGATTGGCAATGGCATAAGTAAGCTTGCCGCTTTCTTGTGGGAAGCCTTGACCTTTTGGCATATTTGACAATTCTGCACATAGCCATATACGTCCTTCTGCATCTTTGACCAATAGAAATAGCGCTCTAACTTCTCCAAAGTCCCGTTGATACCTCTGTGACCACTGGTAAGGGTGTCATGGGCATCATGAAGAAGCAACTGCCGTTTGTCTTTGAGTACACATAATCTTTTCTTATAGAAAAGCCAACCATCCTCTAATTAGTAATGGCCTGGAGCAAGCGTCGTGGCTAACTGGAACTGCGTGCCAAACTCTGCTGACTCCGCGTACTGTGCCTTCATGCTATTAAGATCCTTTCCTTTGATTTCATGGCCTGCTCAATGGTCTTGATGGAACCTTTTTGACTGAGAGCGTCTGCAACGGGGTTGTTTTTGCCAAGAACGTATTCGATCATTCTCCCAAACTGCTAGAATATCTGGCTCCACTGCTGTTGCCGATCGCTCCATTGCGTACTAGGCATTGTCTGAAGCCACTTAAGGGCTTGGTGATCTGTCTTCACTGTGAAAGTCCGTCCGTATAGGAAAGGCTTCCAATGCTTTAATGCCTGGATGACACCGAGAAGCTCTCTATCATACACTGAATAGTTCTTTTCGGCATCGTTAAGCTTTCTGCTGTAGTATGCCACGGGCCTATCCTTTTGCTGTAAAACTGTCCCTATGGTGACATTGCTAGCGTCTGTGATTACCAAAAATGGATCATCCCAAGAGGCAATCTCATAACTGGTGCTGTTGTGGCCAACTGTTGCAAGTCGTGGAAAGCTTGCAAAGCTTTGCCTGTGACTTGAACTTTTTGTCTGTGTGTCTTTACCCCCTTGAGGAAATCTGTAAGAGGGGATGCGTATGTTGAGAAACCCTCCATGTGCGAGCTGTATGCTTGACACAAACCCACAAAGGAGCGGATCTCCTGGGCTGTCGTGGGGACAGCCTAACTTGTGATAGCTTTGATCTTCTCAAGGTCCAATCGAATCCCTTAAGCACTAATGATGTAGCCCAAATACTGAATTTCCAGCAATCCGAATTCACTTTTCTTTGCATTGAGATATAGCTGTTTATCACGTAATAACTGTAGGGCACATCGCACATCCTTAATATGCTGCTCGGCTGTCGCGGAAAAGATAAGGATATCATCGAGAAAGATGAACAGGCACTTCCGAATATACTCTTTGAATACCTAGGATGCCATCTTGTTGAATGTTGGTGGTGCATTCTTCAGACCAAAGGGCATGACGACGAACTCGTAATGAGCTCGCTCAATTCGGAAAGCTGTCTTTGGGATGTCAGCTTCAAAAATCCAGACTTGATGGTAGCCACTCTTGAGGTCAATCTTTGAAAAAAATCTTGCACCATTGAGTCTTTCCAAGATGTACTCGATGCGGGGCATACGAAACTTGTTGCTTACCGTAAGCTTGTTGAGTGCTCTATAGTCGACACATAGTCGTGTGGACTTATCCTTCTTTGCCACAAATAGAATGGGTGCAGCAAAAGGCGAAAAAGAAGGCCTTATAAACCCTGCGCGCAGTAATTGAGACAATTGCTGCTCTAACTCCCCCTCCATAGACTTTGAAAGTCGATAAGGGAACTTACTTGGAGGTGTCGAGTCTGGAAGTAGATCGATGGGACGGTATTTCGGTCGGTTGGGAGGCAGCTGGGGTGGCAGATCGTCCCGAAGCTTGATGTCTTTGAACTCTTGGAGTAGATCCATCATTGCTTGCCCCATCGGAGGAGGGGCTTGAACTGCAGTGATTTGGCACTGGACATAAGCAAGTGCACACATGGCACCCTTGCGGGCGGCGTGACCTGCTTGAATATGAGAGATTAATGGAATCCCTGGTATGCTCCGATCATCGCGTATCACGACGGGCTCAGATAAACATTCCACAATCGTGAAGGTGTCCTGCCGCCAATCAGGCGTCGGAACATGCTCATGGAACCACTGAATCCCGAGGATCATGTCGCACCCCATCAAAGGAGTCGATATAAAATCCCACGTAAACATGGCCTTCTGAACTGAAAAAGTGAAATGGATGGCCTTATGCGTGATGTGTGTGTGCAAGCCGGGCGTGAACCCGTCCACTGCAAGCTCGTGAGGCACCAAGGTGCACCCCACTGTCTTGGCAAGCTGAGGGGAGATGACATCTTTTGAACTCCCCATATTGAACAGGACAATAAATTGATGCCCGTTAGCTGTGTCGTATGCTCAAATGAGCGTCTTCTTTTGATCTGAGAAGTTGCCCTCCTTCTTACCTTGAAAGACCACCGTGGGAACGCGTTCAAAGCAGGGAAGACGGCATTCGTAGTTGAGGATGGAGGCGGGGCTGGAAGAGCCAATACATTGGCGACGGACGAAGTAGGGCTTTCGCAGCCTTTTTAGCAAGCCACTTCGGACAATCCTTCTTGCCATGCATGCCCAGCGATGTGGTGGCAATGAAAGCAGTGATGTTCTTGGTGGTACCGCTTTTGCTCGTCGGGTTGTAGATAGCCTCCCGTAATACCCGCTTTAGCCTTTTCATCTGGACGAAGTAGGTGCTTTCGCAGCCTTTTCGGCAAGCCACTTCGGACAATCCTTCTTGCCATGCCCAACGATGTGGTGGCAATGAAAGCAGTGATGTTCTTGGTGGTACCGCTTTTGCTCGTCGGGCTGTAGATAGCCTCCCATAATATCCACTTTAGCCTTTTCATCCAGAGTCATCTTTGGCTTGGACTCCTTTTGACTAGAAGCCTGGCCGTCTTTCTTTTGGAACTGGTTGTCCTGCTTCTGATCCTTACCCGCTGTGTTGTTTGACTGCTGCGGGGCTTTGGAATCTTTCTGGACCTGCTTGGGCTTTCCCCCATTCAACATCATCTCCTGATTTTGTGCGATAGTCAACGCCCGCTCGTAATTCGGTGGATCGAAGTTTCGAATGGTAAAACGTATGTTCATGTGCAATCCTCGAATGAATTGCTTCATTTTGGCGCTCTCCGTCACACCCAACTGTTGCGCTAGCGTGATGACCTTGTTACTGTATGTCAACACAGGCAAACCATTCTGGGAGAGATTGTCACGATCTGTGACGTATTCCTTTCTCTTTCTAGACTTATGGATGGTTTAATGAATGGACACTTGTGGAAGGGTATGACCTTTCGACGGGACACTTGCCCTTTCGACGGGACACTTCCTAATGAGGCATAACTCTTCACAAGAGGCATTCTAATGAAGAGACATTCCTATTGTAATGTACCCTCTCATCAAGGGTCACACCCTTCACAAGGGGTACACACCTCTTCATGCACATAACCTTTGAGTTCACACCTTTTCATGTGTGACTCTTCACTCTCTATATAAGAGAGGCCAAATTGTATGGATGACAATCACATCCACCCTACAGACATTCAAGCAATACAGTTATTCCTTGTTCTCTGCTATCTCAGTCTCCTTTCTGTTCCTTGGCACAGTTCTAAATATAGTAAATCTAGGATTTCTTACAGTGGTATCAGAGCAAAATTCGCTCCTGCCTGTAGGAAATGCCCCCCACCTTCTAGCGCTGATCTGATACATTTTTGCCGCTAGAAGGACATCCGTGCACATTGTGCATGGAAGAGATGGAGAGGATGAGCGTAAAATTTTTAAACGCCTACCCGGCCTAAAGTCATCCTGGCCTCTCCATCTCCCTCACATCACAAGTTGATGTGAATGGACACGACCAAAATCGTGTCCTTTAAGGTGCTTGGGCTGTCCCAAAACCAAGGGACGCGCCTTTTCCACCATGGGACACACCTTTTGGTGACGAGTCTCGACTCCTCACTCATGGGACATACCCCATCGTGGGCAAAGGGACATACCTATTCATGCAGGGTCGCATCCCTTTTAACAATAGGGACATATCCCCTCATGAACAGGTGCACCTATTCCAAGGGTCACACCCCTTCGAATAGGCACACCTCCTAGGCCCCAAGTACCTACAAAAGGGTACCTAGAGGGGTAAAAAGGGACAAAAATTAAACCCATCCCCTACCCCTAGGTTTACCCTAACTACCCTAGGGTTAAACTAAACCCCCATTTAAATTTTTGGGGCAACTAACCCTTTAGGCAGCCTTAGCGAAAAGTCGTAACTTCTCCTTCAATAAAAGACAGAAACAGTACGGACGTCCGTACCTGCGCCATCACCTGTGCCATCACGTCCGTACCCTCCTGCGCCATCTCGTCCGTACCCTCCTGCGCCACTTTGCAGCCAGCCGTACGCTTGCGCAGTCAGCCGTACATTCCTGCGCAGGGAGTCCGTACATTTTGTACGATTTTTCGCCCAGCCTGCCGTACAGGCCGTACAGCCTGTACCGTACACGCCGTACGGTCAGCGCAGATCTTTATCAGTCTGCGCTGCCAGGCCCTACTTCGTCATCTGCGCTGCCATTTCCTGTTTCCTGCCATCCTTGCCTCGCCATTTTCGCTGACAGTCCGCTCCCTATTTGCAGCCCTGGATACCACTTTTCCTGACAGTCTGCTGCCCTCTCCTTGTTTCGCCATTTTCACCCTGCCAATTCAGCACCAGTTGCCACATTTCTCGCAATGAAGACAGCCCGTTGACAGCCCGGACCAGACAAGCCTCGAGCACTCTTTGCAAAACACTGCAACATGGACCTCCGGACAACGATTTGCAGCCTTCTTCTACGCAATCACTTGGCAGATTAAAGTATTGCCAGGTGGAGTCTTTCCAATCTGCTTTTTCAGGATTCTTTTTAACAAATTACAGCAAATGAAAGAATCCACATTAAAGCATGGAAACCCCTGGTAATTCACCCGGCCATTCAAGGACACCTCAGGCACTTGCTACTACACAATATCGTGTTCAAATTGCACAGCCAGCCCATTTTGGAGCCTTTGCATCTTGGGTCTTCTGTGTCACGTGCCCTCCGAGTGACTTGGATCACATCCTCTACCTTCTGCGTGAGGCACCTCAGTTACATTATTTCCTCAGCACAGTACAGGTTGTGGTCCACGAGACACGAAGATATCCGGAACACGATATTCCTCAGGAGTTTGCTGTTCATTTTTGGAGAGAGTTTTACCCTTCACCTTCGGCATCCCCAGGGTACTCTCCACCTCCTTCAGCTCTCCGATATCCTCCTCTACAGGGTGTACCTTCTCCAAGTCAGTATTTACATCCTGAAGGCACTCCCTCCCCTGGATATCCTCCTCTTCCGACAGCAGCTCCTTACCCTTTTTCAGATCCGTGGACTCTGCTACCTACCCCTGTCTTATCACGAGCAGTAACACCTTTTTCAGAATCTCCAGTGTTACCTCCGACAGGACCTCCCTTACCAGATTTCCACGGGTGGTTCCATCCTGCCTCGCCTGCCCCCTCCAATATGAGCAACCTCAGGGAGCAGCCCGAATCCTCTTTCAGGGATGGTACAAACTAGAGCGCAAGTTCGCGCTTTTCTTACAGGGATTTCCGACATGTCGCACCGCTCGCGTGAAGCCTCTCCCGAGATTAAAGAATCAAGTCCCAAAAAGATCCCTGAAGGCAACGTCCAAAGTGAATCTCTATTACAACTTCAAATATCTCAGCTTCAGGACAGCATCTCCGACCTGGTTCAAAAAGTTCAACAACTCCAAGATTCTCGAAGTCCAGCACATACAGAGGACGACGTGACGCAACCCGATGACGATGCGGACTCTTTCCCACTAGAGGTAGAAAACACTGAATTGCGTACTCTCTACCGATTACTTCAAGCTTCCAAAACAAAACGACTTGACGTCAAACTTCCGGAAGCCTACACTGGTCAACGTAATCGCCGAACTGTTGACCAATGGCTCGCTAAAATGCGCATGTATTTTGACACTGTTGACCTCACGGAAGGCAAAAAGATCGCCTTGGCAGCCTCCCTCCTGAAGGATACAGCATTTCTATGGTGGCAAAGACGCTTAAAGGACGGAAAAAGTGTGTTAACTTGGGAACGTTTTGAACACGTGCTCCGTAAGCAGTTTGTACTTGCCAATGCGGACTTCCAAGCACGATCAAAACTTCGACAGTTGGAGCAAACGGGTTCCCTGTCTTCTTATATCTCTCAGTTCACCACATTGGTGCTAGAGATTGATTGTTTAACTGAGGATGATCGCCTTCATGCTTTCATCTCAGGCCTACAACCCTCGTTACGCATTGATGTTCTTAAAGCCAATATCACCACCACAGATGGCGCTATTGCTTACGCTGAGCGCATTACAGATTTCCTAAACACAGGGAAGCAGAGTGCTAATCGCACACAGAACTCTCCTATGGCCAAAGGTGCTCGCCCTCAAGATAACACCAGGTTTCGAAAAAACTTCGGTAATCAAGGTCAGCGACAGTCTCAAGATCCCCAGAAGCCTCCGAAATCATTTGCTGGATTCCAATAGAAGCACTCCCCCAAGGATCGTGTTTCTTCTTCTTCACAAAGTCATTACCGACATCCCCAACATAAAGGTGCGGCCACTGACAAGAAGAACAACTCCAGCTCCAAAGGACTTTGTACCATCTGTACAGGCGACCATAGATGGTTCGATTGTCCCAAGCGACCAAAGCAAAATTCTAATATGGAACCTAGCACTTCCCCAAAAGAAGATGCTACCTCAGCACAAGACAAGAAAGGCAAAGCTGTTCGAATGGCGAATACCATCCACTTGAGCCTTGCCAGCAACCCCGAACCTTCCCTGGCCACTCAAGTACTTTGTGTTCAAGGATCGATTCGTGGAACAACGGTCACCATCCTCATCGACAGTGGCTGTTCTCATAATTTCCTAGCCAGTTCTCAACCAACCTTTTTTCCAGCCTTACCTGGATCTTTTTCCACAGGAATTGCCAAAGCAGTTACCACCTCGACGGCCAGTGGATCACCCAATCGAACTTATTCCCGGCAGTAATCCACCGTCGAAACCTCCTTATCGGGTTTCTCACACTCAAAATGAAGAAATCCAAAGACAGGTCACCGAGCTACTCGACAAAGGTCACATTCGGCCCAGTCGCAGCCCTTTCGGATCTCCTGTACTACTTGTGGAAAAAAAGAACAAGTCTATGCGCCTCTGCATCGACTACCGAGCCCTCAACAAGCTCACTATCAAAAACAAGTATCCATTGCCTCGCATTGATGACCTCTTCGATCAACTTCTACATGCAACACACTTCTCCAAGATTGATCTTCGTTCAGGTTATCATCAAATTCGTATACGAGAAGGCGATGAATACAAGACAGCTTTTCGAACAAAGTATGGACACTATGAATGTTTGGTCATGCCTTTTGGGTTAAACAATGCCCCGGCCACATTCATGACATTAATGAACGACATCTTCAGGCCTTTCCTCGATAAGTTCGTCATCGTTTACCTCGATGACATCCTCGTTTTCAGCAGATCACTACATGAGCACAAACAACATCTACACCACGTTTTTGAAGTTCTCCGTGCAAATTCTCTCTACATCAACATTGAGAAGAGTGAGTTCTTCAAGACCCAACTCGAATATTTGGGACATGTTATTTCTGCTCAAGGTATCTCTGTGGATCCCAAGAAGGTCGAGGTAATCCGCAACTGGCCTACTCCTAAGAATGTTCATGATGTCCGCTCTTTTCTCGGATTGGCAAACTTCTACCATACAAAGGTCTATCAGTTTTCCGAAATCGCAGCTCCTATGTCCGAATTATTGAAAAGCACAGCAATTTTTCAGTGGCTTCCCGAAATAGAGTATAGTTTCCAACAACTCAAGCAAGCACTCACTACCACACCAGTTATGGCTATTGCTGACCCAAATCTTCCATTTGAGGTCATGACCGACGCTTCCGACATCGCTACAGGAGCAGTCTTGATGCAAGAAGGCAGAGTTATTGCTTTCGACAGCCATAAACATTCTGATATCCAAACCCGATATCCGGTCTATGATAAGGAGTTTCTTGCTGTTGTACATGCTTATCGCTCTTGGAAACATTATCTCATGGGTGCCGACTCTGTGGTCAAAACAGACCATCATTCTTTAAAGTACATCTTTACTCAGCTAGTCATGAATGCTCGACAAGCACGCTGGGTTGAGTTTCTGGCCAACTTTCACATGACCATTGAGTACATACCAGGACTACGCAATGTAGTTGCAGATGCTCTCAGCAGGTTACCTCTAGCATCAGCCATGGTAATCTCTACATTATCTGTGGATGTTCCGAATTCATTCAAAGGAAAGTATTTCAATGATAAAGACTTCGGCACCGCAGTACAGGTTCTTTCCAAAGATCAACTTTCGACTTCCGAACAAAAGATTTTCTCATCCTATTCCTATACGGACGACCTTCTGTATTATCAAGATCGCGTCTGTGTACCACATGACAAGGATGTTCGACGTCTTTTGTTAAAAGAGCACCATGTAGTTCCTTATGCTGCCCATCCAGGCATCAATAAGACTTATCGGTTACTCAGTGTAACATACTACTGGCCTCAGATGAAACGAGATGTCATCAAAATGGTTACATCTTGCTTATCCTGTCAACAAATGAAAGCAAGTCGATGACTTTCAACAGGACTTCTTCAGCCTCTTCTAGTTCCAACTGAAAGGTGGGAAAGTATTTCCATGGATTTCATTACAACACTACCACGATCTTCCCGAGGTAACACTCAGATTATGGTAATTGTTGATCGCTTGTCCAAATTGGCACACTTTGTTGCTTGCAAAAGCAGTGCACAGGCCCCGGACATAGCCAAACTTTTTATACAACACATTTTCCGACACCATGGATTACCCAAGAATATCATATCCGACAGAGATCCTAAGTTTACCAGTCACTTTTGGATTTCACTGTTCGAATCTTTGGGTACTACTCTACTGTTCAGTTCAGCTTACCACCCCGAATCAGATGGCCAGACTGAAAGAGTCAACCAAGTTCTGGAAGAAATGCTTCGACATTATGTTCAGTCACGCCTCGCCGCCTGGGAAGAGTATCTACCACTCCTTGAGTTTGCTTATAATAACTCTTTCCATAGTGCCATCAGCATGACTCCATTCCAAGCAGCTTATGGACACACTCCGATTGTACCAACAAATTTTGTACTTCAACATCGAGTGGCCCTAGCTGATCAACTGGTTCAAGAAATGCAAGACATTCTACTACAAGTCAGGGATCATATGCGAAAAGCGCAAGAGCGGTATCAACGGTCTGCCAACAAACATAGACGTCACCTGGAATTTAACACTGGTGACATGGTGCTATTATTTGTAGCCCCACATCGCTATAAGACGGTTAAGTCTGTGTTTCCTAAGTTGCGATCCAGATACTATGGACCTTTCCGGATCGTCAAGAAAAATTCACCTTTAAGTTATAAATTGGAATTACCACCATCATGGGGTAAAATCCATCCAACATTTCATATTTCTTGGCTAAAGACGTACATTCCAGGCGATGAAGCAGTTCCTCCTGCAGGTGATTATGTCCTAGAAATCGAAGACGATTATGTTCTCCTTATTCCTGAGCGTATTCTGGACCATCGACAGCGAGAGACTCGACATCGACTTATCATGGAATTCCTTGTTCTTTGGCGAGATCTGGACGACTCCGACGCTACTTGGCAGTCTGATGAAGACTTACAGCAGTACCCTGATCTTTTACAGCAGTATTTTCAGAATCTACCATGATATTTTCTACATCGGTTCATTATCTCCACCAGGGTCTTCTTTTGAGTGGGAGGGGATGTCACGATCTGTGACATATTCCTTTCTCTTTCTAGACTTATGGATGGTTTAATGAATGGACACTTGTGGAAGGGTATGACCTTTCGACGGGACACTTGCCCTTTCGACGGGACACTTCCTAATGAGGCATAACCCTTCACAAGAGGCATTCTAATGAAGAGACATTCCTATTGTAATGTACCCTCTCATCAAGGGTCACACCCTTCACAAGGGGTACACACCTCTTCATGAACATACCCTTTGAGTTCACACCTTTTCATGTGTGACTCTTCACTCTCTATATAAGAGAGGCCAAATTGTATGGATGACAATCACATCCACCCTACAGACATTCAAGCAATACAGTTATTCCTTGTTCTCTGCTATCTCAGTCTCCTTTCTGTTCCTTGGCACAGTTCTAAATGGAAAATGAGCTACAAACTGATGAATAAATTGCAAAATTGCTGAATGGTCACACTTACCATCATACTTAACAAAATTTGGAGTGGACCGAGTGAGTGGTGTTACCTTTGTCGATGGCGAAGGGTGGCGGAGACGGCTGTTGCGCTCAACCTTGCCTGCATAGCGGCTAACATCTGTTTGTGTTGGAGAAGCATCGCCTCTCGGTCTAGATTTTGTTGCCTCTCTGCCTAGGCGAGCTCTACGCGTCGCAGTGCCTTCTCATTTTTGCGTTCCTCACGCATCAACAAGAGCAGTTTTTCAAAATCTGTGGTTCCTCTTTCTTCCAGCGGCTTTTCTGCTTCTTTTTCCTCCAGACATTTTGTCTGGACCAGTTGTCTTCTGCTTTCTTCTAGCTGGAATGAATGTTCTTCGAGTTGCTGCAGGAGGACCCGATTCTACTCTAGAAGGTTCGCTATCACTTCTTGAGCATTTGGCGGAAGCGTATCTTGTTGCTAGTCTTTCTCCAATTCAAAGTCTTCGAAGTTGAAATCTTTTCTTGACCCTTCCATGGCGCTTGATTGTGTGTCCTTTCCGGATCTCAACACAACTATACACTTGCGGTAGTCAAGCTGGATACAGACCGAAGCTCTGATACCAATGTAACATGCAACGGTAATTTGATCGTGTAATTCACAGCAAGACCTTCTTTAAATTTTTAGCGAGGAATAGGCGTTGTTTACCATAGAGAGAGAAAGGAGATGAGGGTAGAGAGAGAGTAGAGTCGACAACCGATTGGGTCCCTGTACCCACTGAGGGCCCCCTCTTGCTTTATACTTGGAGAACTGAGAAATACAAAGAACACTCTTCAAGAGAGCACGGAACGCGCTTCTGAAGGGCTCACTGTGCACACATATAGCAGACCCAAAGACTTGAGAGGCAATGCCGACCAATACCGAGACCTTGGTGCTGTCCACACTGACGATGTAGGATGCTTCTGCAAGGCAAGGAAGAGGCTTGTGCTGTCTACCAGAAGGCAGGGTTACTGCATGAGTGAGAGAGTGAAAACTAGGAGTGATAGATCCTATGAGAGAACTGAGAGATGACTGAAATATAGAGCTGAGAGTGAGCTGTGTAAGCTGTAAAGAGAGCTGGGAAAGATGAGGAAACAGTGTCCAAACCTCTCTCCGTTTGCTGGTCCAAACCTCCGACTGTTGTGCTGCGTGGTCACCTTGAGATCAGGCTGAACTGATGGCCAAGGGACTGAGGCTAGAGCAGGACCAGATCTGAGGATCTCAGGAGCTGAAGAAGGAGGTTGAAGTGGAGCTGTAGGAGAGCTGAAGGCAGGAGCACTGAATGAGGAAAGAGGGCAGCCAAGGGGCCCTTTTATAGGGCTGGAACTGAGCCAACCCAGTCTGTAAACAGCGACTGAGTCTCTTCATTGGCCTCGGTTAGTTCCTATGGGGCTTCTACCCTTGAAGCCCAGTTGGCCACATCAGTTTTTGTTGGCATGACTAACATTTCACCTTCTCATTAGGAGTGTTCAGGACTAGGGGGCTTAGTTTTCAGTCCCACTGGCCATGATGCTCAACATGAGAGGGCGTCTCAGGGGTTTGCCAGTGTCAGGCCTAGTAGGAGGGAGTACCCTCATAATTGGAGTTGCAGGCATAGCTATCACTAGTATGGAGGTTGATGATTCCTCGGCAGTCCGTGAGGATAGTCATGTAGTTCCCTCTGCAGCTCCCCTTTGTCAATTCTTTAAAGAGGCAGCAGTTGTAGTACCAGTTAGCAAAGAGGTTGACGAGGCCTTCCCATTATTGTCTCCTTCACTCTGGGAGGTTAGTCATACAATGTCCTCTCCAACAGATTGCGAGCCACCAGTGTCTACATTGGCAGTTCCATTGGTGATGACAGTAGCTCGGTCGATTCATTAGAGGTGTGCTCATTAGCCTTAGTTCTTCCTCAGTCTCTTAGGGGGACATGCTTAGTCCCAGTATCCCATCAGGAAGAAGCTATGCCAGCCATCTCTCACTCCTTTCGAGAGGCATACCAGTCATTCATGGTAGACGAGGTGTTCTCAACAATTCTAGGGTATCCACTTTTTTAGTTTTAGTTGCCCAGCCTCAGTGGTTTTCTCATTACCTAGTGGTTCTCGGAGTAGCACTAGCATTTCTATGTCGGTGGATCTTCGGTAGTGGGGAGAATGCATGCCAACAGTTGGTAGCCAGTTTCATGCCAATGGACTTCCAGAGTGTAGTGCCTCCACGTCAGCAGCCCAATGAGTCCTCAGCAGTTCACGGGGATAGCATGTAGTTCATCTTTTCAAGAGCCTATTAGAGTGCCATACCATTCGAGGATCAGGAGTTCGTAGTAGTGGCATGGTGGGATAACTAGTCTCAGCAGTTCGGCTTCCAGTCTTAACAACAGTACCTGTTCTCGGGAGTTTTTATTGAGCCGCCGTGTCAGCATAAGAGAGCATTTGTTCCTCAGCCTCTTGGAGTGGTACTAGATCAGTCCTAATGACAGATTGTTATGCCCCAGTTCCTTGGGAGGATAGTCAAGTTTCGAGCAACTGTTGGTGGTCATCAAGATCACATTTGCTTGGCAGATTCACTGAGGCACACAACAACTATCATCATCCAAAATTTCACCAGGAGGGAATGCCACATGCACCCCTACACTAGGCAGCATTGTGACACTCAGTATGACCCATTTGTCGTACGCTGTGACCCTGTTGTGAGCCCTAGTCCAGGGATGAGTCAGGCACGAGCTACGGGGTTCCATTCGCAATTCCCAAAGTCACAAGCCATGATTCACTGAGTCACACAGCAACTATCATCATCGAGAATTTCACTAGGAGGGAATGTCACATGCACCCCTACACTAGGGAGCATTGTGACACTCAGTATGACCCATTTGTCGTACGTCGTGACCCTGTTGTGAGCCCTAGTCCAGGGATGAGTCAGGCACGAGCTACGGGGTTCCATTCGCAATTCCCAAAGTCACAAGCAATGGTGCAGCAGTTCAGGTCGCTAGGGCAAGGTACCCACCTTGCAACAAGTTCAGAAGAGGGGAATGGCACATGCACCAGTGCTAGGCACAGGTGGCAGTGACAACTAATTGCACAGCCATCAAATCTCAGCAAAGTTGCAAACCTTCTTGGGGTGGTTTGACGGCCAATTAGCAGGCCCATTGGGTCGTCTAGGGGCGGCCTTCAATAGGAACCAAGTCGGGTCAATGGAATCGAGCTAAACAGGTCGGTCAACTGACTAGTCTGGTTGGTCAATTGACCAGCTAGTCGGCCCATGGACCAGCCGTATCAGCAGCATAGATCCCTCTCCCTCAATCGTAATTAGGGGGAGTATTTAGCTCAGTTTTTGAAACCAAAAAGGTAAACTCTTCCACACAAATTCACCACTTAATCAATTGGAGAAGAAGAACACAAATCACACCATGAAAGCGACAACAGGCTGGGTACAATCTCCCTCCCCTAGATGAGTGGCTCACCCTTCCTCATCTAGAGTATTTATGATATTTCATAAAAGCACCAGGAGCCAAAATTATCCCTCTCTTCCAAAATGAGGGATTTGCTTTACATAGCCATCTTTGGGCCCCAAATTGAATTATGTCCCTCCAAAATATATTGCTCAAACTTGCAATAATAAAGAAATACAAATTGGCCCATGGTCATAAATAATGCACTGTGCGACACCTCCATTGGTACCCTCGCACTAACTCCAATCCTCGCTATGAGTTCCATCACCTGTACTCAAGCCGCCAATTACATTAGTTATTAACAATCGATTGAACGAATCACCGAATCAACTGATCCCAACATAACCGCGCTCAAAGCACAATAATCAAGCACAACACCAATAACACTAGCGACATCAGTATTAACATGGAATCACCAACAATATCGACCATCTAGCATGGCAAAACACAAGCTAGTCAGGCGTCCCCAACTAACCACACAAAGTATCCACTAGGACCCTTGTTGGGTCCTGTGCGCCCCTGTGGAGTACTTTGCCATAGTCACACTTGATTAAAGTAATAATATCCTAAGCAAGATATATCCGAAATATAATTTTTGTAACAGTTTTGTATGCCAATTTGGCAACCATGTACAACCGTAGTCAGGGCATTTACGCCATCAATATGAATTAAAGCAGTGTACTATTGAGTTTTTCCTTCATCTCCAGAGTGCCAACAGAAACTCAGTACGAAGACTTTGTATAAATGGATGCTCAAGTATGTGTGGGTGTGTGGATTTGTATGTGTGAGAGCGTATTTTTATACTATGATCTACACCCACTCTTGGACGCTGATGACGTTAATGGGGATGTCATAGTAGCTAGTCCCTGCTATGCGTGATGGAGTTTATGGTTTTCAACCTTATGAGTGACTATCATGAGATTGAAACTGCACTATGTTGTGTTTTTAGAGGATGAGTTTGGGAAGGTTCCTGGATTCATCTAGGTATATGCTTCTTTCGTATTAGCGGACATGCAAATTTCACCTTGTGAGGTTTTCGTCCATGTTGTGGCTTGTTGGTATTGTGATAACTCTTTCTATCTTAAATGGTGCATTGCCATATCTGCTAGATTTAGATGCTCCTTTGGGAGAGACTAATATGAAATGGTTTAGACTTCACAAGCAGTTGTAGCTTGAATGAAGAGATTTTGGACTACTTTTTGATTAGCCTTCTCCTTTAGTGCTAGCCTTCATCATAGCTGAGTCTGCCCTTCACCTCCGGAGTGCTGATAGAAACTTAGTATGAAGACTTTGTTTAAATGGATGCCCAAGTATGTGTGGGTGTGTGGATTTGTATGTGTGGAGCATATTTTTATACTATGGTCTACACCCAGTGTTGGGCGCTGATGATGTCAGTCGGGATGTCATAGTAGCTAGTCCGTGCCATGCGTGATGGAGTTTATGGTTTTCAACCTTATGAGTGACTATCATGATATTAAAATTGCACTATGTTGTGTTTTTAGAGGATGAGTTTAGGAATGTTCTTGGATTCATCTAGGTATATGTCATACTAGCTAGTCCCTGCTATGCGTGATAGAATTTTTGGTTTTCTCCTTTAGTGCTAGCCTTCGTCATGGCTGAGTCTGCCCTTCACCTCCGGAGTGCCGACAGAAACTCAGTACAAAGACTTTGTATAAATGGATGCTCAAGTATGTGTGGGTGTGTGGATTTGTATGTGTGAGAGCATATTTTTATACTATGGTCTACACCCACTGTTGGGCACTGATGACGTCAGTGGGGATGTCATAGTAGCTAGTCCCTGCTATGCGTGATGGAGTTCATGATTTTCAATCTTATGAGTGACTATCGTGAGATCGAAACTGCACTATGTTGTGTTTTTAGAGGATGAGTTTGGGAATGTTCCTGGATTCATCTAGGTATATATAGTCTGACCTAATGTGTCAACTCCATGTCGATATCCGTCTACACATGAAGACCCTTCAGATCAAGATGTATCAATGCATTGTAAAGAAGCTTTGTGAGGTTAGCCGGTCAAAGTGGCAATATTGAAGGTGATTGGGGTGTTATGATTGAAAATTTTGGATTACATTCTCCATTACATGCTGCTGATTTTCTCTTGCATCCATCTAGGAGAGGCATGGGCTAGGAAACATATAAAGAGAGGTCCAGGCCGAGTAAATGCACAAAATTGAGAGATACTCAAGAAGTAATTTTGGGAATTTCCCAAACCAACTGGTCATGTACTGGAATGATTTTTGTGAAGAACCAGACTTCTCAAGGATGCAAATGTGTGCATTGCATGCAGAATTTGAATGCCAATTGGCTCTCCAATGGGGGAAGTGCGCCCTCGTGAGAGTATTTGTTTCTCTTTTCGACCTACATGTAAGGTGTGAGAGAGATGGCAGATGAATGCAAGGTGAATAGAGAGAATGCTACATGAGATTCACAATGAAGGGTGATACCCTTTCATTTATGTCCCTTGAGATCACTCAAGTTCCATCTTTCCATTTAGGCCTACCCTTAGTTGTTAGAAAAGTCACTGCCCCACCTGTGAGCCCCCGTTTTGAGGGGACAAGGGGGCAGGAGACTATAGGGGTAGGGGAAGAAAAGGGCAGAGAACCTACCTGGCTGGAACCCGCGCAGCAAGAGAGATTGGTGCAGCTTTCTACGCGACTCATGCAGCAGGTATTGACAGGGCCTACGGACTGCATCAGCAGCCCATGTGCTGGGCACATGGGCCTACTCATAGGTCTGGCCCAAGCCGGCCAGCCTGGTCGGTGGAGGGGCCCTTGAAGTCGGTGCTGCAAGCAGGGGGCCGACCCCCTGCTGGTCGGTTTTCTTCAGCCCAGCAATGGGCCTATAAAAGGCCCCCTCTCTCCCCCTCATTTCTCATCACATGCACAGAAAGCCTTGCATAGGCAAGCGCGTAGGGAGAGGAGTAGGCTCAGCATCTTGGACAGCTTCACTTGGCTGTTGTACACGCTCATCTTTTGAGCTTTTGTCTGCCCACTATTGTGGAGGAATATATCTGAGTTTTTTGCTCTCTCTCTCTCTCTCCGTCTCTTTGAGTGTTGTATGAGCTAGATCGGGAGTGAGGTGTGAGTGATTCTATCCTCTATTTCCAACATGGTATCAGAGCAAGGTTTACAGCTCTAGATCAGAGTACCTCAGCAAGTAGGCGACTCCAATCGACACTCAAGTTTGCTGCGTGGTCAAATTTTCCACTGCAAATTCAGTTTTCAGTTTGCTGTTCTTTATTACTGCAAGGATGGAGGACAAGGATTCTACTGTTTCCTCTTCAGCTCCTTCTCTTCCTTCCTCCTCCTCTAGATTTCTCTCATTGACCATCCCAAACTTCAGAGAGTCAGGGAAGCTAGACGGGTCGAACTACCCGATCTAGAAGGTGAAAATACGGAGCCATTTAGTGGCTCGGAAGTTGACAATGGGGGTGGAGGCAAAGCCGAAAGATATGCTGGACAGCAAGGGGAAGATTCTCATCCCAGTAGATGGAGAAGAGCTTGAGAATTGGGAAGAGAGAGATGCCCACTCCCTAGCATTAATCATTGGAATTTGGGACCACGGCGGACTCTGTTCTTCCGCACATCTAGATGGCCGAGACGTTTGTAGAGGCATGGGCTATCCTGAAGGATCTGTATGAAATAGACAACACATCTCGTATTCTAATGCTCCAACATCAACTGTACAATCTGGACATGAATGAGGCAGACAATGTTCATGACCATCTGACAAAAGTCAAGATGGTAAGGGACCAGCTCGCGGCAGTTGGTCAGAAGGTAGACTCAAGTCATCTAGCATTGTTGACTTTACACAGGCTACCTCGCAGTTTTAACAGTTTCGTGATTATGGTCACTGGAGGACAGAGGACCAAGCCTCTCACCTTCGAGGAGCTTGGCCCTTTACTATTGTAGGAAGAGGCTCGGGAAAAACTATTTACTCAATCGGACAAGAAGGCTCTCGTGGCAAGGGACAAGCTCAGCAAGGGTAAGTTCAAAGATTCCAAGAACAAAAGCAAGACCGAGGATGCAGAGAAAAAGAGGCAGATGAAGTGCTTCTACTGTGAAAAGCTTGGTCATTCTACTAAAGAGTGCCGCAAGAAGAAGACAGATCTCAAGAAGAAGGAAGGTTTTGTTAGCATTATATGCATCTCCTGTCTACAGTGTACTTGTGTGCACACTGCTCTGAGTGAGGGCTTCTTTGTGGGTGTGCCCGCCCCTCGTGAGGTTCTTTCATTCCCGGTTCTACACTTGTATCTGACACTATTTTCCATCGGTCGGAGGCTATTCCTACACTCAGAGGGGGCACCCACGAGACAGGGCTGAAGCGGGGGACAGAGGGGGACAGCTCCTGGCCGACCAGCTGGTCGGCCTAGGCCAACTGGACCGACCACCTACCCTGGCCTCCCCTACATAAGGGCCCTTCCCTTTCCTCATTTGATTATCTTCTGGTGCAGCGCCTCAGGCTCCAGCCTCCTCGCTCCAGGCTCCTCCAGCCTCCTCGCTCCAGGCTCCTCCAGTCTCCTCGTTCCTAGGCTCCAGCCTCCTCACCTCAGGCTCCTGCCTCCTCACTCCAGGCCCCTCCTGCCTCCTCGCTCCAGGCTCCTCCAGCCTCCGTGCTCTCAAGCTCCAGCCTCCTTGTGCCCCTATCCTCTGCTCCAGTTCAGCCCCTTATGCAGCTCCTGTTTCTCATCCTGTTGATTCCTTGTATTACAGTTGCTGCCCTGGTTTATGGGCTGAGTTACAGCAGATCTGTTTGTGGCACATCTTGTTGTCTCTAGTGTTCTCTGTGTGATTCTGTAGCTTCAGTTTGCTTACATCTTCCACTGCCACTCTTGACATGGTATCAGAGCACTAGGTGCTCCCCATCCTCTTGGTTACTGAAGCATCCACCAACACCTGGGTGATTTCTTCTCTGCTTCTCTCTTGCTGGTCGGTAGCCTATATTCCTCCTGCCCCGAGATCGGCACCTTGGTTACTTTTCCCTCTGGTTGGCATCACTGCAGGCTCCCAGTTTGCTGGTCGGCATCTTCCTAGGCACCTGTCTTGTTGGTTGGCAGTACCTCCTGCATGCCCAGTGCTGGTCGGCAACACCTCAGCCACCTTCTGCTCCGAGATCTGCTCCTGTTCCCAGTCGGCAGTACCCTGGGTGGTCCCCGTGGTGGTCAACAGTACCCCAGCCTACTCCTGCTCCAGTTCCTTGGTCGGCAGTGCCTCTTGTGCACCAATTTTGGTCGGCATCCATCCTGCCCCGAAGCCAGGCACCAGTCGGCATCTTGCAAGAGGGTTTTGTGAATTTATATTTTGAAATTTTGCTCCCTGTAACCCGGACTATCAATAGCAGCCTACTGCTTCATCAAGAGCCTCTCCCCCCCTTCCTTCATCGCGCATCGGGTCAGCTCCCGTCTTCACCCGTACGACTTTATTCAGGGGTTCCTGGCAGAACTTATTGGCTCTTGATCTTTGGGTTCGATAGTTCTGTGTTTGGTATTGAAACACATGGGGGGCCTCAGCCACTCAAGAAATCATGAGTCCTGTCTAAAAAGTACGGATCTCCACACCCAGATACAGATCCCAATCCTTCCCCACTTCTCCGAAACTCAGAAGTTTGATGGTACTAACTATGACACCTGGAAGGATAACATCGTCGCAGTTTCAGAGGGGGACAGACATCCTCTTCTCCATTTACTCTCTCGTACAGGTTCCCATCTACCGGATTCTCTTCACCGACAAACCTTCCTCATTTGCACTACACTCCGAGTCTTGGATTGTTTCTTTACATGGCCCCAACCGGGAACATACTCTCAAGGGGGACTCTCCCGTTCACCATCCTTCAACAGTACGGCTCGTTATCGACAGTACCAGCTTCTTGCGGACTCACCCAGCTTCCTGCTTCTTCGACAGGAGCTGAGAGGGGGTGTTAGCATTATATGCATCTCCTGTCTACAGTGTACTTGTGTGACACTGCTCTGAGTGAGGGCTTCTTTGTGGGTGTGCCCGCCCCTCGTGAGGTTCTTTCATTCCCGGTTCTACACTTGTATCTGACACTATTTTCCATCGGTCGGAGGCTATTCCTACACTCAGAGGGGGCACCCACGAGACAGGGCCGAAGCGGGGGACAGAGGGGGACAGCTCCTGGCCGACCAAGCTCCTGGCCGACCAGCTGGTCGGCCCAGTTGGCTGGCCGACCAGCTGGTCGGCCTAGGCCAACTGGACCGACCACCTACCCTGGCCTCCCCTACATAAGGGCCCTTCCCTTTCCTCATTTGATTATCTTCTGGTGCAGCGCCTCAGGCTCCAGCCTCCCCGTTCCAGGCTCCTCCAGCCTCCTCGCTCCAGGCTCCTCCAGTCTCCTCGTTCCTAGGCTTCAGCCTCCTCACCTCAGGCTCCTGCCTCCTCACTCCAGGCCCCTCCTGCCTCCTCGCTCCAGGCTCCTCCAGCCTCCTTGCTCTCAGGCTCCAGCCTCCTTGTGCCCCTATCCTCTGCTCCAGTTCAGCCCCTTATGCAGCTCCTGTTTCTCATCCTGTTCAGGACTCCTTGTATTACAGTTGCTGCCCTGGTTTATGGGCTGAGTTACAGCAGATCTGTTTGTGGCACATCTTGTTGTCTCTAGTGTTCTCTGTGTGATTCTGTAGCTTCAGTTTGCTTACATCTTCCGCTGCCACTCTTGACAGGTTTTTGTGATAGTGATTAGGTAGGTGACATTGAGACCCGGAGATCGACCTGTGGATATTGTTTCTTACTCTCATTAGGAGTTGTGTCATGGCTGAGTAAGAAACAACCTACTGTCGCCCTTTCATCTATAGAGACGGAGTAGATGCGACTGTGGTTATGTGCGACAACCAGAGTTGCATAGCGATCGCCAACAATCCAGTGTTTCACGCACGGACGAAGCACATTGAGGTCCACTACCACTTTGTTCGAGAACTCATCGACGAAGAAGTCATAGAGTTGATGTACTGCCTGACCAACGACAACATCTCAGATGTCTTCATGAAGGCGCTTCCCAAGGAGTAGATGGACATCTCATTCGACGCATGGGGATCGGCCCACAGTTGTGTCATTGAGAGGGGGTGTTAGAAAAGTCACTACCCCGCCTGTGAGCCCCCGTTTTGAGGGGACAAGGGGGCAGAAGACTATAGGGGGTAGGGGAAGAAAAGGGCAGAGAACCCACTTGGCTGGAACCCGCGTAGCAAGGGAGATTGGCGCGGCTTTCTACGCGACTCATGGAGTAGGTATTGGCGGGGTCCTACGGACTGCATCAGCAGCCCATGTGCTGGGCACATGGGCCTATTTATAGGCCTGGCCCAAGCCGGCCAGCTTGGTCTGTGGAGGGGCCCTTGAAGTTGGTGCTCCGACCCCCTGCTGGTCGGTTTTCTTCAGCCCAGCAAATGGGCCTATAAAAGGCCCCCTCTCCCCCCCTCATTTCTCATCACCTCCACAAAAAGCCTTGCACATGCAAGCGCGCAGGGAGAGGAGTAGGCTCAGCATCTTGGACAGCTTCACTTGGCTGTTGTACACGCTCATCTTTTGAGCTTTTGTCTGCCCACTATTGTGGAGGAATATATCTGAGTTTTTTACTATCTCTCTCTCCGTCTCTTTGAGTGTTGTATGAGCTAGATCGGGAGTGAGGTGTGAGTGATTCTATCCTCTATTTCCAACATTAGCCTATGACCCTTGCATCTACCATTCAAGGCACCTTAATGCACCCTCCCTTCCTATTGCCTTTAGGACCTAGACGCATGGATGCACATCTTTATTAATAGAATTAGTATCACATGTCCAAATTTGATGCCGTTTGAAGCAGTGGCTCTAGCTCAACTAGTCCTATCTACTTAGATGATCCACCACCATAACAATTCGGTCGGTGTCCATCATAAATACAAATACATGTTACACCATTGGCATATAATTTATAATAATGTTCTAATGTCTACTAATCATGGATTAGTGATTTCTCTAGTCATGACACTCCCTCGTGCTTGAATGGGCAGAAGTTCTCTTCTGGATCTTCTCTTGTCTCTTTCTCTTGCGTTTGCTTTTCTCATTTACTTCTGCATTTGCATCTCCTCTTCATAATTTGCAAATAGTCTTCTCTTGATAGTACATGATCTCTTTTAAGTCAGAACTTAAATCTCATCTTCAAGTTCTCGTTCCTCTTGATGCTGTATATTCAAAATGTAGAAGTACCACTGCAATGCTTCTTCAATATCTCTTCATGCTCAGAATCCTCTTTTGAATACCAAGCCGCTGAAATCTCTTCATAATAACCTGCTGAATAAGCTGTAACATGTTCTCAACCAATTGGTCAGTATTAAAAGGATTCTGTCACCCAAATGTGTTATTGAACTAGGTAGACCTTGACCATAGATGATTTTGCGATGGAGAACTGCTTAGTCATATAGAAACTATAGATCATCAATCTCTTTTTCCAACTCTTCTGTTTCAGCCCTATTTATCCTATAAGGACGCTCTGCATGGAGGAGAAAATTCTTTATTCTCTATCCATACCCTATAATAAATATACCTACTCTCTATTCAGCTCGCACATCCATACACCAATGTTGGCTGAATGGATAGCATTTACTCTTGGTTCAATGTTCAACTCAAATCCCTTGGATGAGGAGGTAGAAGCCTCACCCTCTGCCAATTTTGGCTAATATAGTAGGACATTCATGCCATGGATGCCCTGGCTTATGTTTCTTACATCCGAAATATTTACCCTCCTTAATCAACCTTTTCTTCTTATCGTCAGTCATGGAAGAAAATGGTATCCATCCAAGACGTGATTGGCTGTTAACATTTTGTACAATAGCGTTCTCCTTTCCTTTGTTGAAGGTTTTATGAGGATTCAATTTCCTCTCAACAATCTCGGCCAATTTAGTGAGGTTCTCTAGGGTGATTGGGTTAAAATTTTCAACCTTATACCTCACTTTCAGGCTTAGGGCTGCTAAATACTTCTTCCTTCTATCATCCTCACTCTTCTCAGGTAACTCTAAAGAGAGTTGCTAGAACCTAGCTGTAAATTCAGCGTTACTTTCCCAATGGAAGGTTAATTCTTCTTCATGCCTCAGAGGCATGAAAGTGGCTTTCAGCTGCTCTACAAACTTGGACCATTGAAGAATAGGCTCTTTTACCGTTCGTAATAAGGACAACCACATCAAAGCATCCTTCTGTACATGCAATGTGGCAAGAGCAAGCTTCTCGTGATCGGTCTTATCTTGATGGGCAAAATATAGCTCAAAATGGCGAATCCAATTAAGGATTCTATTTGCCTCTCTTGCTCCATCATATTTTGGGAATTCTATTCTCTCTCGAGGTTGGCTCTCTTCAAGGGAGTACTTAAATCGTCATCCCCAAAATTCAGCACTCTCTTAGTCCCTAATTTTGTCATAATGGGCTGTTCAATCATTTGGCTAAGCTGAGGAACTAGCTTATCAATGGGAGACTCCTCTCTCCCTCTTGCACTTGGATTATAATCCATGTGTATGGGATTTTGAGTTAAAAGCGTAAACTCAACACCTTGCTCTTGGATGGACTCGTTTCTCCTATCATTTCTGAAGGAGAACTCCCTCTTGAGTTACTCTCATCTAAATTATCCTCTTCAGGAGGAGGCGATGGTGTTCTCTCCCTATCCCCTTCCGGTAGTGGAGGAAAAAGGACAAGTTCATTATTAAATCTCCCTTCCCTTCCCCTTTCATTTTTTTCTTTTAGTAATACAAGAGAGAAAATGACTTGCTGTAATTTCAGGAAAGGGGTTTATTTTACAGCAAAAGTCGAGTGTCATAGAGTTGATGGTACTTATCCTACTCCCACTTTACTTGTGTCGAAAAACCACTTTAAATGACCTCATCTTCCTTCTCTTTTGGCCTTTCTTCCTTGTTTTTATGCTGTAAACTGGTACACTCCGTTTGGGCTACTTGTTTTGAGTAGGGGGTACTTGGTGGGTGGATCACCCCCTTAAAATCTTGTTCCAATCTATCTGACTTTCCGTTGGGGAGAATGGGGGGTTCTCTTTTCCTTACGGTTTAAGGGTTATGAGGGTATATTTGCACAGTAGGGGCTCACCCCGTTCCCCGTCCAAAGACAAATTTTCCTGAGAAAGCCCTTACCTCAGAAGCTACGATTTGTAGCCGGGAAGGATAGCATGCACAATGACCTTAATCCGTAGTTCCCGCGTTCAAACCCTTCCTTCGTGGGCTATTTGTCTGTGTGGGTTTGCGAGTATTCCGCACGTTCCTGCTTGTCAGGATCTCTTTCGCACGTGCATCTTTCCACGCTTTCCTGGTCGTGTGGATCTCTTGCGTGTGCGTCTCTGCTCGTGTTGACTGTACGGGTCATGTGCCGTCTTTGCCTGTGTGAAGGATTAGGGACGAGTAATCCCCCCGTGAAGAAATCTCACCTAGCAGTTGAGTGGCATTAACAGGAATCAATTTAGTGATAAATATGCACCTCCACGTCAAGTGCAACAGTTAAGTAGGAATATAGAATCTAGCTTAATGTATCTTCTTGAATTTGCTGAAGCATTTGTCGGGTCTCAGCATCGGCGGTGGTAAAAGGCCAGCCAAGCCATGTGGAAGGAACTTCTTGATACTTTTTGTTAGAAACATGGTGTGTGAGAGAGAGAGAGAGAGAGAGATAGGCTAGGGAGGAAGGAAATGACACTCAAATGAAGACATAATAGAAAGGCTCATATTCATTCATCAAGTATGATATGACAAGTGAAGTACAAGCCTTTATAGGCTACACACTCACACACCAGCACCAAGTGCATATGGGATAAATCCCATGGTGACATGTGGCACTCGCACATCAAACCACTATAGATCTCTAGTACAACACACTAATACAACACAACACAACACATCTCACACACTCTTTGGCTACGATATCTCCAACACCCCCCTTCAGAGCAAATAGTGTGAGACCCCACACGCAAGGAGTAGACCGATTCCCCCTCCACTGTAATACTGCAAAGAGCAAGTCCAACTTTCCAAACCTCCCGTGTGATAGTGACTTCTCAGTCAGCTTGCAACCGGCAAGGGCAAACCATCACTCGCCACCCTCCCCCCTTTATTCTAAATTGGGTGGTCAATACCATTATACCAAAGTAAATGACAATACATTCATTTTTGGGGGACAACTTAGGGTAGAGTACCTCTTATTGACTCCAAATACATTCATTTTAGAGGGTCAATTCAAGGCTGAGAATCTTTATTGACTCAACATAAAAACACCTAGCATATAGGACCTAGAAAGTCCAATCCGAGTCATATGGCTCCTCAAGAGACAAGCCGTGAACCTTAGCTGTGGCTGCATGTATCTCCTTAGGGGGCTCTTCAGGTTTGGCCTATTCTTTAGCAAGAATATTGCATGGTGCTTCTCTTGTTCCTGTTCCTTCTTCTTAAAGCAATGAGCCTCAATATGTCCTTTTCTCTTGCAAAACCTGCAAATAATATTCTTGTTGGTCTTCCAGTTGCTTGTGGAAGCAAATGCTTGATCACTAGGAGAGGCAAGAGTGGCTTCCTTGTTATGATGGTCCTTCTCAATGAGTAGAGCCACCATATCATCAAACGTGGTAGTGGCAAGGTGTAGAACTTCAAGAGTTAGCTCAAAGCGGGATATTCCGTGCATACTCTTCATAAGGACAGTCATCTTATCTTCATCATCAGGCTCACTTTTCAAACTTGAGAGTTGTTGAACAAGAGATTGAAACCTTGCTGGATGATCACTCAACTGATCACTTTCTTCCATTTTCAAATCATAGAACTTGAGCTTCAAAAAGACTTTGGAGTTGGTGATTTTGTTACCAAATAATGTCTCAGGTGATCACAAATCTCCTTAGCTATTGACTTGAAGTCCACATGATGGATGAGAGAGTCGGCCAATCAAAGACCAATGAGGGCAATGGCTTTTGTATTCTGTTGCTTCTGCTCAAGGTGCTGCAACAGGTTCGAAATGTAGAGGAGAGCTCAGTTGGGCAGCTCCGAATTGCAGAGGCAGGTCACTGAGGTGAAATTTGGCTATCTGGAGGCCTTGAAACAGATCGAGAATGGCTTTGTTGGCGGCGGTTATGCAGCAGCAGCCTCAAAACAGGTCGGAAATGCCTTCAAAGGCCTCGAAGTGCTACAAATGAAGCGCACAGGTGGTCGGCTATGGTGCAGCAACAATGAAAGACTGTTTTGGGCGCCGAAAACCTCCACACATTGCAGGCGCCTCTGAGAAAACACGCCGACCAGCAGGGAACAGGCTGCCTAGTGCTCCAAGAGAGCTCGAATGGAGGCGGATGGCTGTAAGGGCATAGAAGAGAGGTGAAGTGGCTATGGAGGAGGCTGAATGAAGGCATCAATGGAGGTGGAAATGAGCTGAGAGAAACAGACTGCTAGAGGCGGCTGCAAGAAGAGCTGAGCAGAATTAGGGTTAGGACATGAAGATGATGACATGGCAGGGCGCCTAGGGCAGGACTGACCTGCTCTAAAACATGTGTGTGTGAGAGAGAGAGAGAGAGATAGGTTAGGGAGGAAGGAAATGATACTCAAATGAAGATATAATAGAAAGGCATGAATTCATTCATCAACTATGACATGACAAGAAGTACAAGCCTTTATAGGCTACACACTAACGTACTAGCACCAAGTGCATATGGGATAAATCCCATGGTGACACGTGGCACTCACACATCAAACCACTCCTAGGTCTCTTGTACCCACCAACACAACACATCTCACACACTCTTTGGCTATGATATCTCCAACACTTTTTATAGAAGAGTTGAAAAAAAAAAAGAGATTGATGATCTATAGTTTCTATAGATTAAGAAGCTCTTCAACGCAAAATCATCTATAGCCAAGGTCTACCTAGTTCAATGAAACATTTGGGTGAGAGAATCGTTTTAATACTTACCAGTTTGTTGAGAATATGTTTCAGCTTATTGAGCAGGTTATTATGAAGAGATTTCAGCAGAATTCTGAGTATGAAGAGATACTGAAGAGTTACTGCAGTGGTACTTCTGCATTTTGAATATTCAGCATCAAGAGGAACCAGAACTTCAAGATGGGATTTAAGTTCTGATTCAAAAGAGATCGTGTACTACAAAGAGAAGACTATTTGCAGATTATGAAGAGGAGATGCAAATGCAGAAGTAAAAGAGAAAAGCGTACGCAAGAGAAAGAGACAAGAAAGGATCCAGAAGAGGACTTCTGCCTATTCAAGCAGGAGGGAGTGTCATGACGAGAAATCACTAATCCGTGATTAGTAGACATTAAAACATTATTATATATTATACGCCAATGGCGTAACATGTATATGTATTTATGATGGACACCGAATGATTTGTTATGGCGGTGGATCATCTCAGTAGATAGGACTTGGGTTGGAGCCGCTGCTTCAGATGGCATCAAATTTGGACACGTGATACTTATTTTATTAATAAAGATATGCACACACGTGTCTAGGTCCTAGTGTCACCAGTTGGGGCTTCTCCCAAGAAAATAAAGAATATTCTTTATTAGAATTGGCTTTGGTCAAAGAATGGTTGAGTTAATTAACCAAGAATAAGTTTTGTTTTACTTTTGCTTTGCATCAGTAAAAAAAGAACTGTGGGGACGCACAAGGGACTAGAAATAGTCCAAGAACTAGAATGCATGCATTAGACTAACCTTTAATGGGTTAAAGTGTTGAATGTTGTTTGTGGCAATGTGTAGGACCAAGGAAAGTACAAAGAAGCCCTAGAATTAGGGGAAAAGTGTAAAAAGCAGGTCCTACCAAAGGCAAAAAGCATCCAGAAAGTGGGCGCTTATATGGAGGAGGGCCCTAGCTAGGCAGACAAGCAGAAAAAGCAGCTTAATTCTCAAGAAAAGCCCTAAAAGCAGCAGAAAAAGCTAGAAAGCTTGGTTTTTGTATAAAAGTAGCTTTTAGGAAGAACAAAAGCATAAAATAGCTTTTAAAAAGCACTAAAGCTAGAAATAGCTTTCAAAAAGCAGGTTTAGCTTTTTGCTAGGCCAAGTTTATAAAAGAAGAGCCAAAGAGCTCAAGATCATTCAGTTTTGTACTCAGTTCATGCTCTTGTGAAGAGCGAGTTGTACAAAGACTATTTTCTATTGCAATGAAGACCTTTGGTGGGGGGGGGGGGGGGCAGCCTTCTTTCTAGCCCCTAGTGTTGTGTTCTTGCTTCTCTCCCTCATCTCCCAGCTACTCTACTTGTCGGCAATCACGTTTCAATAAGCTCTTCAAAGTTCCCATGCTTTGTTCAAGTTCCAGTTACAAATTCTAGTGCAGGAGCAAATTGTGATTTCTTCTATAGAGCCTGTCTTGGATTGCGTGCCAGGTTCTTGAGCCTGAGAGTGTTTCCTTTGCTGCGATTCTATGCCAGAGTGTTCCTTTTGCTGCAATTTTGGTTTCTACGCGTGGATTGAAGCCTGTAAGTGCCTGAAAGCCGTGCCCGGGAGTCCATGAGGAATTTGCGATTGGTTTGAGGGCTGTTCTTTGGTTTAGTTACGGTTTCAGCTAGAGGCAATAGGAAGGGAAGGGTGCATTAAGGTGCATTGAATGGTAGATGCATGGGTCATAGGCTAAGGGTAGGTGTAAATGGGAAGATGGAACTTGAGTGATCTCAAGTGACATTAATGAAAGGGTATCACCCTTTCATTGTGAATCTCACGTAGCATTCTTCATTCACCTTGCATTCATCTGCCATCACGCACACATCTTGCATGTAGGTCGAAACAGAAACAAGTACTCTCACGAGGGTGCTCTTCCCCATTGGAGGGCCAATCGGCATTCAAATTTTGCATGCATTGCACACATTTGCATTCTTGAAAAGTTTGGTTCTTCACGGTTGATTCCCATGGGTGGTAGATCCAAGAGGCGCAACATGTGTGCGATTGACTGAGCTGAGATAGCCATAGGGGTGGAAGATCCTTGAGAGCTAGCTGTGGAAATGGTTGCAATAACCCCTGGATGGAAGACCCTGAGGAACTGCATGCAGCTACTATGGAAACTGAATGGTCCGTGGACTAGTAGACCCAAGAGAAGCCAATGTTTGAACTGCTGCGGAATAGTCCACTGAACTGTGTTGTGAGACGGAACCTGCGGAGCAGGTAAGATGAAGAACTGTCTGTGGGTACTGTGGGAGGATAGTCCACTATATTGTGCTCTAGGGTACCCTTGAGCGGATGATTGACTCACATTGTTAGATGTTGATTGGGAGAGGAAGTGTGAGCAGGGCTTGAGAATTGCTGATGTTGTAAAAGCATCTGCTCTCGGTCTTACCTGCGCTAGATCTCTTATGCTACCAAGTCGGCATGACATCTGGCCTGATGCGCGGCCAACTCAAGGCATTTTTGTTTTGGCAGAAGCTGGAAACGGTCCATATCACTGCATTTTCCCAGCCAACTTGGCTCACCAGCCAGTCAGCTGGTTGGCTGGCTGGTAGGGCCTGCCCACGCAGCCCCATGGGTCGACTTGAAGGGGGTTGAGTCTACCTCATAGTTCAAAGAAACGTTTCAACACTTAGAAACATGAAATGTTTTAAAACGTTTCAAAAAAACAGGGGGTGTTTCAAAAACTGAGTTTGTATCTTTGGGTCTTAATAAATGCAAATTTTATGCCCTGCAATAGTATGCTGAAACTATGTAAAACTAAGCTAAAAATTACAAAATGCTTTCATACAATATCTATGATGCCCAATGATTTTGGAGTACTCTAGTATGTAAGTTGCTACTAGCTAGTTGTTGCAGAAGACTAGAGATAGAGTGTGAGCTTTGAACTTTAAAATAGAGACTAGAATCTAGGTTGCAAAGTTTAAATTTCAAACTTTAACTAAAGTTTAATATTTTTTATTTAGGTTAGTACAGGTAAAGGTACTCCACGTTTCATTGGTAATGAAACGTTTCGAAATGTGTTGCAAGTTTTGAAACGTTTCGTTATCAATGAAATGCGTTTCATTGAAAATATGCTGCGTTGGGGCGTTGTGAGACGGTGAGTGTGCAGCCAATTGTCACTGCCACCCGTGCCTGGCACTGATGCATGTGACAGCTCATTACTAAATCTACTGAAAGTTTAACCAGAGGGGCTTTTAAGTTAACTTCCAAGTGTTCTTGAAGATGTTTCAATGAATTTATTATTTCTTACATTTTGCAACTCTAAAATTCTTTGTTTAGATTTACAAAAGCAAGGATGCTATGTTTTAGCATGTAATTTATACACTTTCAGAACAGATATTCTACCAGGCTTGATCTCGTGCGCAAAACCCCTGAGACATTAAGTAGGGCTGTGGTACTTCACACAGTGAGGTGCAGTTATGCAGTTGTTTGTCCTGCCTGTTTTATTTTAATTTGGTTATGGACTTGAGTATCATTAATTTACTTTGCTTTCCCCCAGCAACTCCCTCTAATTTCTCCAGGCAGCCCCCAGTGCAACAACCCATGCATCCCAGGTCCCTCATAAAGACAGTGAACATAAAAGAAAAATTAAGAGGTGATATTTAGGCTTGCTGGAAAAAGAGCCATTCAAAGAAATCATATTTAAGCACTGTTAGGACGTTTAGAGTTCTTTTTGGCAATGCTAGGTTTGAACTTTGTATCCTTTTGCAGAGAATGTTCAATGTGACCATTTGAAATGTGTGGTGTGATTTTGCAGTACCAGGTTCATTCTCCTGGCGTATGCGGACTGCTTTGGTAGGCTCAGTGCTGGGTGCAACTCTGGGCATACCTATAGGTGAAAACTAGCCCCCCCTTTCCCTTTTTTTCTGTTTCCTTTCACTCACTCACCAGCCAAGTACTAAAGAGACACCATCCTTTGAACAAATAAAAGAAAATGCAAGAGAAAATCTCCCCTGAATTCAAATTTCCCTTTAAGTCAGTCACCCTTTCTCCTCGATCTGTAGATCCATATACATGTGAGCATGGTGTTTACAACCTCAGCATTTGTGCAAGTTCTTGCTGTGTCTCGTATTTTCTCAAGGCAGAACACATTGCAATCTAGATTTCTTTTGTCAGTTATCCTGTTTTGCCTTTCCACAATTTATTGGTGATGCATCCATCTAGAACGCACTTTTATTGTCTGAGATAATTCAATATGAAATGACACCCTTGAGATCTTATGCTTTTCCTATGTAAAAAAATGCTTAGTACTTACACACATGCCTTTGGGCTTAACATGCATATCCTTGGTTGCTGGAAGGTGAGAGGATAGAAGATAAATACATTCATCTTATCTTGTAAGGGGTAATGGCAGTCTGGCATGCATCTTCTTCGAAAGGGAAATTCAGGAAGGAGTAAGGTTGGATTTTGGGGAAGGTTCTTGTTTGTAAGTACTTGGACCTCTCAAACACCTCTTAACTGCTGGTTTTAGGGAATTATATAAGGAAGTAACTATTAGATTATGAGTAGTGTGGGGTGAACATGCCCTTGGGGCTCTAGCTAGGAGGTTTTCGTACCTAGGGTTAGTTTCCTTTGTAGAGGATATACTCCTCATTTTGGCTATTGTTTGTAACACAACTCTTGCATTCTTGATACAAATCCACATTTTGATGTTCTATCATTTCCAAATCAAACATTTGGTATGAGAGCCTTGCATCTTTTCAAATAAAAGCTTGACAGGTAAAGACGGGAGCCGGTACAATGCTTGATGAATTACGGGTGGGAGTGGCTTTCAGTTGTTGATCCAAGTTTCAACCATCCATCCGGGTTCAGGCAAAATGTTCTTTCATTTCCAAATCCAACATTTGGTATGAGAGTCTTACATCTTCTTTTCAAATAAAAGCTTGACAGGTGAAAATGGAAGTCCGATGCATGATGAAGCAAGGGTGGGAGTGGCTTTTGGTTATTGATCCAACCATCCATCCGGGTTCAGGAGAAAAATGCAACCATTCTCGAAGAGCTGCCACTCGTCTTAGATCAGCCTTGCTTTGTTTGTCATCCAAGAGCCACCCGCCATTGCTCTGTTCGTCGTGCTGCACATCTTTGTCTGCCTTCTCGCTTATTTTGTTCCGCTCTATACAACTCGTATGTCTATTGTTGCCTGTCCGTACAGAGGCTCCACAGTCCGTATAGTTTTTGATTTCCCTACTATCCCTGCACCGTACAGTGCAGCTGTGTGGATAACGGATTTAGACAAGATCATTTGTACAATCTTGTGCTACTATACACTGCTGGCCTTACAAAATCTTTTGTATCAATCTTATTGTGCCTTCTTACAGTTTCAAATGTTGGCACTTTTGTCAATCTTATTATGCCTTCTTACAATTTCAAATGTTGGCACTTTTGTCAATTTTAGGTGTATTTGTTTATAGAATTACATATACAAAGAGCCGTTCCTGCCTCAGTTCAATGTGTCTTGCTCTGTCTGTCGTTTGAGAGCCACTAGTCGTTGCTCTGTTTGTTGCGCTACACATATTGGCCTACCTCCATCGCCTATTTCATCGTGCTTTGTACAACTCATCTGCGTCATCATTTGTTTGTACACACACGTCATTCTGTGTACAATTGCCTTATGGATTCAAACATCGTTGTTTCTACAATCTTGTACTGTTGTATATTGCCGGCCATACAAGATCTGCCGTATGAATCTTATTGTGCCTTGTAGGCATTGTAGATCGCAAAGAGATTTGCAGATCTGGTAATTTTTGTAGTCAATCACTTAGACTGAGTATGTAATTTTGGGGCTTTGTCGATTTCAGGTATAATTATATGTAAAGTTACATATATGAAGAGCCGCCACCCACCTTGGTTCAGTGTGTCCTGCTCTCATCGTCGTTTGAGAGCCACCCACCATCGCTCTGTTTGAAGATCTGCCGTACAAATCTTATTGCACCTAGAGGCATTGTAGATTGCAAAAAGATTTGCAGATCTGGTAATTTTTGCAGTCTAAATCACTTAGAATGAGTGTGTAATTCTAGGACTTTGTCAATTTCAGGTATAATTGTATGTAAAATTACATATATGAAGAGCTGCCACCCACCTTGGTTCAGTGTGTCTTGCTCTCTTCGTTGTCTGAGAGCCGCCTACCATCTGTTTGTCGTGCCACACACCTTTGCCTACCTTTTCCACGTGTCTTGTCGTGCATTGTTCACAGCTCATTTGCATCATTGTTACCCGTCCGTACACACATGCCATTGTTTGTACAATAGGTATGCACTATCTTGTACATTTGACTTTTTTATAATCGTTGTGCCGTATATTTGATTTTCGTATAGCCGTCGCGTCATATGGATTCATGTAGGATCGTCTGTAGAATCTTTTGTTGTGGTACACTGCTGGCCATACAAGATCTATCGTATGAATCGTATTGTGTCTTGTAGGCATAGTAGATTTCGCGCTTCTTGTAGATTTGAAATAGATTTGTAAGTTTGATCATTTTTGCAATCAATTGTGAAAATTTGGGGCTTTTGTCGATTTCAAGTATATTTGTTAAGTAACTTGAAATTTGCATGAAATTAGAGTTTTGTACGTTCTTTCGTAGACCTTTTGGGGTAGACTTAGGGCTATTTTTACTTGGACCCAATGTGAGTCACATTTTTGGGGTAGATTGCGAGCATTTTATGAACTTTGGTTGGCAGAATAATGGGGTTTTGGCACAGGAGGACAATTTGGATGGAACCAACTACTCCTTGTGGAGCTTTATGGTAAAAAATCTGTTGGTTGCAAATAATTTATGGGGATGATTTTCGTCCTATAGATATTGCCCCTACTACACCAGTCATAGGAGAACCGTGAATAGGAAGCTGCTAGACAAGAAATGCAAGACCTTCAACTTCTATACAAGAGTATAGAAGGTGGGATTACGTGATGCGTAGGCCCTAGCCATGATCTCTATGTCAGTGAAGAAATCCATCATTTCTCACATCCGTGCATGCAAGACTTTGTAATGTGCATGAGAGATTCTTGAGATCATGTATCAGGCCGAGATTGAGGTAAGGGTTGCTTTTCCTAAGAAGGAGCTTGAGGATTTGGAGATCCATGAAGGTGATAGCACGGCTAATCATCTTACAAAGATCTAGGTTCTTCCGGAGCGGCTCCTAAATATTGATGAAGCCATTTCTGAGAAGGAATAGATTCTAGGCCATTGTTATATTTTGTAACTTTCATTGATGTTTTCTCTAGATTTGCTTGGGTTTATCCATTGAAAGAAAAGTCTGAAAATTTAAGTGTTTCAGCATTTTGTTTCAATGGCTGGAAGGAATCAGATTGCAAGGTGATGCCCTCCGTGCATATGGAGCGGGGAAATATTTGTCAGATGCATTCAAATCATACTTGGTAGCATAGAGAAAGCCGAAGGTATACTATCTCAGAAAGCTGAAGGTTAACTATCTCAGTACTTATCGCAGCCTTGTTTAAGTTCATATGCCTTAACAGATGAGAGGCAAATTAGATGACAAGGCTTTAAAATGCATATTTGTTGGTTACAACTGTGGCAAAATGGATGCCCTCTCTTATATCCATACAAGCAAGGAATCTTTGACAGAAGAGATGGTTTTGCAGAGAATTCACCTCAAGCCGCTTGCTGAATTCAGTAGACAGTTAACAAGTAACTCACAGAATATGTTTGAAGGTCTGTCCATTGGGCACAGAGGTCCATGAAGACCAGCAGCTTCTGATGCCTAGTGGACAGCATGTGGAGGCAAAAAATTAGCTTCAAAATCAGCCCATTGCAGATTTTGAAGTGGAGGAAGCAGTACAGGAAGAGAGAGCAGCCATGGAACAAGCAGAACAGTTCCATGTTGGCTGATTGTACTTGTAGGAGGGTAAGCTCTCAGCTCCTCTATCTAGTAGGACACAGACTAGAGCAAGAAATGCCACATAGCATGTAGGTGTGGCCTGTATGAGCACTCTCTATGATGCAGAGGAGCTAGCTTCAGTTAGAAGATGAACATTGGCAGGAAGCCATGTAACAGGAAATGAATGCACTTCATAAGAAATGGTGTGGATCTGGCACATGGCAAGAAGCCCATACGCACTAGGTCGGTATACAAAGTCAAGAGAAATCTGATGGTACCATTGACGGGGACAAGGCCAGACTTGTGGCTAAAGGCTATGCTCAGTAGAGGGCATTGATTTTGAAGAGACTTTTGCTCCTACTTCTAGGCTGTCCGCTATCAGATGTGTAGTTGCATTGGCTGCCCATCATGGATGGAATGTGTCTCATTTGAGATATAAAAACAGCCATTCTTAAATGGGAAATGCAGGAAGATTTTTTGTGAATCATCCCATTGGTTTTGTTGTGAGTGGTCAAGAAACCAAGGCGTGTAAGCTGAGAAAAGCACCTGATACAAGCTCCTAGAGCTCGCTATGAGAAGATACAAGCCTACTTCATCAGCCAGAAATTCAGAAATTGTCCAACTGAGAGCACCTTCAAAATGTTAAAGGGATCATCTGTATGTGGATGACATGCTGCTGACTGGGAATAATCATGATGCCATCTCAGCTTTTGAAGTTAGTTTACATAAACTGCCCCCCCTTCATAGAGAGTGTTTTATGTTTTTATTGACTGTTTGCCAATAGCTGAATACTGTTTGCCTAATGGCTGAGAAAAGGACACTGTAGGTGAAGGGTGAAGTTGACTACTGCTGCTCACTGCTGGTATTTTTTGGAACTGCTGGAGGGGGTGGGCTGCTGCTGATGGGGAAATGCTCCCTTATATAGGCCTTTAGGTCAAACTCCTTCCATAGACCGAGTCTTTAAATTTACAGACTGAGGCTGTAAATCTTCAGGCTGGTTGTTTGTAAGTCCACAGACAAATCTGTATGGACGCTGTCTTGCTCGTGTCAGCTGCGGTACAGGCTGTGCAGCAGCTTCTTCTTACCTGGATGCCCCTGTTTTTGAGCTGTACCTGCTGTTACAGTCAGTTCGACCAGTTTTTGGGGCATCTAATCACTGCTGCAGATCTGTTTTTTCATTTAGAGGTGTCGGTCACGTAGGTGCTTAGACAATTCTGCAGTACACAATCTGAGCATAAAACAGAGTTTGTACACCTCTACAGACTAGTATTTTGCAAAAAAGTAAAAACCACGTAATCTGAGCATAAAATAGAGATTGTACACCTCTATTTAAGGCTGGAGCAGCAAAGTACAGAGCTGTACTTGTCAAAATGTACTGCAGAATTGTCAAAATGTGGTGTTTACTGTGGGAGGTATATTTGCTTTGAAATTGAGCATTTTTCAATGATTGTTTGGACTGTTTTCAGAGGCATTTTGCTGCCCACTTTCAAGGTGTAACATGCATACAGTTATCTTTTAGCTTGCATTTGGAGTTATGTTCCTTCTCCATTGCTCGCATTCATTAGCCCTTGTGCCACTTTGAGCCAAGCATGGGCAGATTGATTCTCTTTGGGACAGTTTTGGAGGTGCATTTTAAAGCCAAGCATTGGCTTTGAAAGAGACTTCTATTAAGTATGAAACAAGAAACTGTCAAAACAGCAATTAAACCTCCTCTGAAAGTGGAGAAATCAGCTGTTTCAGATGCGACCATGAAGAAGGCACTTGCTGCAGGTATGAAACCTTCAAGAAAAGTGTCGGCCAGCTTCAAACGAGATGTTTAAAAGGGAAAAAACGGATGCACCCAGCCTGAGTATGATCAGACTAGCCACAGAAGGACGTCAAAACTCTGATAGAATGTGTTGCCCAATCAAGGAGGGATCCTGGAAATAGCAAGGAGCGGTTCTGGAAATATATGCCTTGCCTTGGAACACCTGTTGGAGTGGTTGCCTGGCTCTAGACAGCATAGTGACAGAAGTGTAGGTTGGCGCATGGGGGTGTGGGGAATGGTGTGGGAGCAACCAGCAGCTTGCTCTGATATGAGAAAAACTGAAAGCTGGAGCGCAAGGTGAGATGGAAAATGGAAGCTGTATGTGTTTGGAGCAACAACAAAAGAGAGAGAGCACTAGGGTGGTTGTAGAGACAAAGCCTAGGATGGACCCTAACTGGGGTCAACATGCATGTGGTGACTAACTCAACCACAAACTCAGTCTCTAACTGAGCTCAGGGATGGAAAACCTTATGGGAAAAACTGTCCCTTGTCCCTTATTATGTTGGCTACTTCCTTAGAGATTCATGTTTCCGACCATGATATTTTTTAAACACCCAGATTTGAATGGCCGCCAAGCTTAGTGGACAGGATTCATGCTGAATTCCATATGGGAATCTGTATCGAAGAGGAAGGAAAACTAAAGTAGTTGCAGCCTGATCATGGATATACATAATTTGAGTCTCAGTGTTAAGAGAGTGAACTCATGACTGAGACTAAAGAAACTCAAAAGGTGGTCGAGTATGTTGAGAGTCTTTTGGTCTAAGGCTATTATGATTGTGGGGTAATTGATGACTTGACACCTAGAAAGAAAGAAGGAAAGAAAGTTTATTAAAGGCTGCTAAAGAGCGATGGGTCTATGAGACTGAAAGAAAACCTGATACAATGAGCAAAAGGGTGGAGCTACTAAGCGAGCATCCTAACCCATGCCAGAAAACTGTGTAGACATAGTCAGTGATATCATCTTACATGTCCACCATAGTCATATACAGCCATCCTGGCGCCATCAGCCTCATGTGGAGACGCAGTTTGATCGAGTACAATATTATATGCATACATAACGTCAATAGGTGTTTGGATAGGCCCTCCAATCCGTCTCTGAAAATGCAATGGGAATCTCATAGTAGAATTGGAGCCATTTTCAGAGACGGATTGGAGGGCCTCTCCAGACACCTATTGCCTTTTCAAAGAGCGGCCGAGTAGAGGGGATACCTAGAGAGAGTCGTAGTGGTACAGGAGCCATAAGCGTGCACGCGGTAGAGGTAAGTGATAGTTTGAAACGCCGCATCTAATTGCAGTGGGGATGCCCTGAACACAGCTTGAATGATCCGATGAGGGACAGATGGCTTGCTGCATATCATCCGTGATAGTAGGAGAACTTGTAATCTCTCCACTCGAGCCCACTTTGTGTTGGAGAGGTTTCGTCCCAAGCAAGTGCTACCACACATGCTCGCAGGTTGAACCAAGGAGTCAAAAAGGAGAACCTTGGTCCGCGGGTCCTGAAAGTGTGAGTGGAAGCATTGTTTCTCCAGTTGGGCCAGGGAGTCATAACCTCTACTCAGGCGGGCTTGCATCGCCGGTCTCATCGTGAAGATAGGTCTAGAGAACAGAACTCCTAGGTATGTGTGTGATGAAATGATCTCAACTGGTGCCCCGTCAAACGTAAACTACTCTTTGTGTGCAACTGCTTTGGAGGTGTTGAAGATCATAACCTTGGTTTTACCCGGGTTGACCTTCAAGTTATGAGACTTGCAAAAACCCCGTAATGCATCTAGATGTCTCTGGAGCCCCCCAGCGAACGACGATAAGAGTACTACATCATCAGTGTATAAAAAAATCTGGAGCAAGTAACCCGTGAGAGCTCAACCAGCTCCTTCTAGGGTCCTCATAAAAGACTCAAGCTCGTCTGTGTAGAGGCCAAACAAGGTCGGTGAGAGTGGACAACCTTGTTTGATCCCAATGGTGCTCATGATCTCATATGTCCATCCACCCCCTGTTCGAACCCTACCAGAAACCCTCTTATAAATTGCCATAACAGCCCAAACTATCTCTGGCCCATATCCCAACTCCTGTAACCGCCTGATGAGACGTGCTCGAGGTTTTGCCTTTCCTGTGGCATATTTAGGATGGGTGTTTGCTGTGGTAATCACACCAAAGAAGAGTGGGGAGGGGCGGTTATGTGTGGACATGCATCCATTAAATGCTTGCACAAAGAGGGATTTTTATCCCCTTCCGCTCTAGGATATATATATATCCCTTTCCGCTCTAGGATATATATATATCCCCTTCCGCTCTAGGATGAAATCTTAGATCAAGTGCCTGGTCATGAAAGATATTGAATGTGATGGATACTCAAGGTACTATCAGATTCGTATTGCTGAGGAAGATCAGAGAAAGATGACGTTTGTGCCACCAACGGGACTTATACTTTACATCTCATGCTGTCTACTTTGGTTAATGCTTCAGCACCTTTCCAAAGTTTCATGTGTCAGGTGTCCGCACCGTATTTGTAAAATTCATAGACTCATTTGGATTTGAAAAGAATTGGATGATGCCCATGGGAATTTGAAACCCAGTTAATGTCATATAGCAGAAGCCAAAGTGATACTTTTGGGGCACATCATTTCAGTGGAAGAAAATGAGATGGACCCTGAAAAGATCTCAGCAATACAGGCTTTACAATTGCTGAAAACGTGTCAGCAACTGAGGACTTTCTTGCAGAAAATCACATATTATGAGAGGCTTTTGTTAGAATCGGGTGCTTCATCGCTTGCATCAGTTGACAAAGATGGGAGCTGAATTTATATGGACAGAGAAGATCCAAAAGATGTTTGAAACTGTGAAAGCGATGCTTCAGAAAGGGCCTGTCATGATCCCGCCAGATTGGGGGAAGGACTTCTTTGTTAGTGTTGGTGTATCTAAGGATGCCTTAGCTGCTATCTTGCTGCAAAAGGGCAGTCCACGCGTACGGATTTCTGTACTCTAGCCGTATGATGTACGGCACATTTTCATACGGAGTGTCAGCGCCGTATAGCCCGTACATTGTACAGATCGCGTACTGTACACTAACCCATCCGTACATTGGCAGGCTGTCCGTACCTTTGCAGGTGTCGTACCATTTGCAGGTCTGTACAAGCATCTGTACACAGCTCCGCCGTACAGTGCAAGACTTGCTTCGTGATCTGCTTGTGCATTTGCAGATCTTCCGTACAGGTTTTCTTTGTAAGGTCTCCTTGCAGGATCATTTTGCAGGTGCTTTCCTTTGCAGGTGTTTCTTTTTGCAAAGAAATCGGGGCTTGTGAGTCCTTTGCAGGCACATTGCAATTTTGGAGTGCTTTTGTGCATTCTTGGACAGACAATGCAAGCAGATTGCAGATTTGTCCAGAAATTGGTGCTTTTGCAGGCGAAGTGCAATTTTGGCAACATGTGGGGCTTTCAGTCAATTTTCACTCTTTCAGTTGCAATTTCTCACAAAAATTTGGGGCTTTTGCATTTTGGATGCAATTTGGCAGTGGATAGACAATTTGGGAGTTTTGCAAGCAATTTTGGACTCAGATCGAGTCACATTGCAGACATTTGCCAATTTTTGTAGACATATTTTGCAGATTTTGGGCATTGCAGAGCATTTTGGTGCATTTTAAGCCTTTGATAGGCTGTGACAGCAACCTGTCATTTCGGGCAGATTTTTTGCAGACTTTGGTTGTGCATCTTTGATCCCAGGAAGGGAATTCACTTGTCAGATTTGCTGCATTTTTTGTTTTATCTGGTAGATATGGCTCAGAACAACCCCAATGAGGTTTTTGGTGTCCTCACATAGGAGGATAAGTTGGATGGTACCAACTACTTATGGAGTTTTATGTTTCGCAATATTTTAGTTAGCAATCACCTATGGGATTATGTCAACGGAGATGAGACACGGGCAGAGACTGTGGTTGCACCTGTCACTTCTCAAATGGATAGATGCATGTCACTAGCAAGAAGTTGCCTCACAGATTCTGGCTCGAAGGACTCATGTGTGCCAATTATGTCTTGACTCGGGCTCCCACAAAGGCTTTAAAGACAATCACTTCCTATAAGGCTTGGCATGGGAGAAAGCTTCAGTGGATCATTTTCATGTCTTTGAATGTGTTGGATATGCCCATGTGGACTTTCGACACAAGTTGTTAGCTAAGGCACTGAAGTGTATTGTTGGGTATAGTGTAGAAAGCAAAGGCTATCGTCTCTACAATCTTGCCACATGCAAGATCTGCTCCACATGCCTTGATTCAGCCACCTGCTGATTTTGTCCGTCCACAGGCAGTGGATGATGTTGTCAAGCAAGAGATTCAAGAGATACATGCAGCAAAAATAGTTCCAAATTGGCTGATACAAACTCTTAAGGAGAGTAGACTTGAGGCACCTTTGCCTGGCAGGACTCGTAGTGCAGCAAGGCACGAAGGGGGGGCTTCTTTTTGTTGAATCATCTTATGCAGGTACTCTTCTTGATGAGGAATACTTTCTAAGAAGCCAAGAATAATGTGCACTGGATGAATGCCATGCACAATGGATTGCAGTCCATTAGCCATCGGTACCAAATGGGTTTTCAAAGTGTACCAAATGGGTTTTTAAAGTGAAAAGGAAGCCAGATGGATCCATTGATCGGTACAAGGCACGGCTGGTTGCCAAAAGATATGCTTAGAAAAAGGGCATAGATTATGAGGAGACTTTTGCTCCTACATCCCGGATGACAACTATCAGATTAGTTATTGCAGTGGCTGCAACTTTTGTTTGGAATGTTCATCAGTTGGACATAAAAACAGCTTTCCATAATGAGGACTTGCCTCCTGGCTTTGAACTTTCGGATAATATACATCAAGTTTGCAAGCTGAATAAAGCTTTATATGGGCTGAAACAAGCCCCACGTGCATGGTATACCAAGATTGATGCCTTCCTGGCCAGCAAGGGGCTGCATAATAGTCCAACTGAGAGCACCCTCTACATCAAGAAGGATGGGGGGGGATATTTTAGTCATCATTCTTTATGTAGATGACATGCTGCTCACAGAGTCAAATGAGGAAACAATTGCAGATTTCAAGGCTGATGAAAGCTGAATTTGACATGATTTTTTTTCCGAAAAAACAGTTCTAATTATATTACTTCGAGAACAAGATACAAGAGGTCAGCTTATAGCTGACGGGCTGCGTACACAAACCGGACGCAGCCCAAAAGGTAGCATAATAAATCATACTCTCACGGAGGAATATGCTGAGTGTGAATGAACAGCCATCGGGGTGGTGAGTAGTGCCACCGAAGGCCCTGCGTAGTCTGCTCGAAGAAGAGGCTCTGTGAATCCCAAGCCTGGAGGAAGCGTCTCCGCTTCTCCTGACCAGCCCGGGAGTCTCCCTGAATCTGGTCCCACTGGCCTCTGAGGGTATGAATAATCTCACTCCAAATCTCCGCCATGATCTGGGCAGTCGATAAGGAGGTGCCACCGAGGATCTGCGCGCAGCGCGAGGTCCAGATGTGCCATCCTGTAATGCTGCTGATAATCTCCCAGACTGGCTGCCTCTCCCGAACTCCTGTATCAGCCTCTGCTAGGTGCTGTGGGATACCCTCGAGCGGCCCCCACGTCCCCTGTGTGATAAGGAAAGTGGGGTCCTGCTGGCATGCCTCGAACAAGTGATGAAGACCAGGTGCGGTGCTGCACCAACAGAACGCGCCCCAAGTGATCACTCCTAGCTCTGGTGCTGCACGAGTAAGAAGCCCGAAAGTCCACCTCCACACTTCCTGGGCGCGCATGCAGCTCCACAGGCAGTGTTTTGGTGACTCCTCATCCGCATGGCAAATCTGACAGCAACCCTCCTGGCCTATCTGCCTCAACCAGCTCCCCACTGGAAGACCTTTGTGGGTAAGAAGCCACAGGAAGTACGAGATCTTCCGCGGCCGCCAGCTCTCCCACAAGGCCTTCCAGAAAGCCTGCAAAAAGAACCTGGAGATACCCTGTGCGTACCAGCTAGGACGCTGGGTGGGGGGGCGGCTCTGCATCCTCCCGAGAATTCGCCTGCCCAGAGTCGTGCTGTAAGCGAAGAAGGAAGTCTGCCCCTGTCCTGTCACAATCTCTGGCCACCACCACTCTCCTGGGTCCCACTCAAGCTCTGACAAGGCCCGCCCCTCCCAGAGCCAAAGACGCCAAAGCTGCAACTGGTCCTGCTCGATACTAGGGTCGGTATGCCAGACCTTCCCCAGAAGGCCTACGACCCTAACCCTCTGCCACGGTAGTAGGGGGTCAATGAGCGCATCCTCTCTCCTGAGTCGTCCGTCCCCTGAAACCGCGAAGAAGGCGATAGAGGAGTCATCCAAACGTCCTGCGACCACCAGTGGGATGCCACGGGGGGTGAACTGTCCCAGCCAGTGGGTGTCTCCAGGCATGAGGACCTGAGGCTCAGGTGGAGCCAACCAAGCGGCTGGGATCGCTCCGTCGATCTCCGTGCGTCTCGCCTGGACTCCGCGTGCACCTCCCGCTGCGTCTGCCAGATCGGCCATCTCCAGATGTCTGTACGTATCCCTCCAAACTCGAAGGGACCGGGCTGGCTCCCTCATCCAGCCGTCCCACCTGATATGTGATCTCTCCCCCAACTGAAGGCCCTCGGCGTCTCTGACCTGCCCATTCCAGACGAGCGGCTGGCGATCGATCTCCTCCTGACAGCTGGGCTGGGACTGAATGAGACTGAGACGGAGCCGCCTCCAAACCATGAGGAGGCTACGAACGAGTGGGGAGCGGGGCTGAGTGAGCGGGGCGGAAGTGAAGATCCACCTGAAGGACGGTAGCCACTCTCCACCTCGGCGCGGGACACAAGAGCCGACTCCCTGCTGGAGTAACATCTTCCACGTCTGCCCCCCTGGGGTCAAACCGCGGATGATAAGCTTGCCTAACAAGGCCTGACTCTGAAGCTCTGGATCAATGACCCCCAGACCCCCCTCCGCCTGCGGAAGAATGACTGTCTGCCAAGCAACCCTGGCTCTGGTATCTCTCTGCCCATCCTCCCCAGACCAAAGAAAGTTCCGAACCAACCTCCTGAGCTGTGCCACGCTGGATCTCGAGAAGCACCAACAGGAAGCCACATACCAAGCCGTGGCTAGAAGGACCTGGTTAACTACTAAAGCACGACCTGCAAGGGACAGCTTAGCAGTGCTCCAGAAAGCCAGCTTCCGTCGGATGGAATCTAGCACCGGGAGAAACTGCTGAGCTGGCGTAATGTCTAGGCCAACCTGGAAGCCAAGGTATCTAGCTGTCTGACCACGTGGAATCCATCTGAAGCCCAGGAATCGCCCCCACTGAGAACACGCCCCCGGGTCTGTGAGAAAACCAACTGATTTGTTCCAGTTGATTTTCGCACCAGCGGCCGAGCAGAAAACCTCCAGGGCCATCCGCACCCTCTCTAGCATCCTCTCATCGTCCTGGACATAAAGGGCTGTATCATCTGCGTACTCTGAGTCCAGAAGCTCCGTGTCCTCCCGGAGTGGAAGGCGAACACCCCTGAGCCCTGTGGACCTCGCCCGAAGGTAGTAAGTCATGGCCTCGGCGAAGAAGAGAAACAGATAAGGAGCCAGGGGACAACCCTGACGAACTGATCTCTCCAAGCTGAAACGCTCACCCATCCTGCCTCCAATGATGACTCTGCTAGACGCTGTCCTGTACAAAGCTGAGATACCCTGAATCCAGCCTGCCGGGAAACCTAGCCGCTCCAGAGTCCCCTCCAAAAAGGACCAATCCACGCGATCGTAGGCCTTCTCGAAGTCGAGAAGTAAAATGGCAAGGTGTGAACCGCTGTACTGAGCCCACTCCGCCGCCTCTGAAAAGGTGAAGACATTATCCAGGATACTGCGGTCCTGGACAAAGCCTGTCTGAGTGTCATGGACGAGGTCTGGGAGTAGAGGTCGAACTCTGGCACTGATCATCTTGGCGAGGATTTTGTAGGCAGTGGTAAGGAGAGTGATCGGACGCCACTGGCGGATCTCCTGTCTATCTCCTCCCTTCGGGATGAGGCAAATCAGTCCCGAGGAGAGGCTCTCTGGCATCTGACCGCTGCTGAAAATCCCCTGCAGAGCTGCAAGGAGGGGCTGATGGATCTGGTCCCAGAAGGAGGTGAAGAAAGCTCGGGATAGCCCATCCTCACCTGGGCATTTCTGCCCATCAATAGCCATCAAGGCCTCCAACATCTCATCCGCGGTGAATGGCGCCAACAAAGACGCCTGCATGCTGGGCTGGACCAGGGATGGAATGTGCCTCCACACCTCCTCACGGTCACGACTAGCACGAGGGGCAAGTGGCTCCTGCTGGAAGAGGGTCCTGTAGAAGTCAGTGGCCAACCCCATGACCTCCCCCGGGTCCGTAACAATGTGACCATCCGCTGTCCTGAGACTCCGTAGCTGATCACCTGCAGCTCTCTGGCCGTGTGTCCTGAAGAACTCCCTGCACATCCGGTCACCCTTCCGGGCCCAGAAGGAGAGAGAGGCGTGATAGGAGAACTCGGAGCGACGCTGGAGGGTCTCCTCCAAGAGGGCTCTGGCTCGAAGGGCCTGGATCCGAAGCTCCTCCGAGCCCGGGGAAGACTGCTGAAGTCGCTGAATGGAGGCGAGGTCCCTCCGAAGAGCTCTCTCTCTGCCCCACCAATCCTGTCGAACCTGTAGGGCTGCGAGCTGGCAGATCTGGCTGGACTCCTGCAGAGCCTGCGCGACCGAGTCTACCAGATCCATGCCCTCCCCCCAGTCTCTGTCCCAAAGACTGCAAATGCTGCTACGGACGTCCACCCTCGAGAAGATGGAATCGGGAATCCTGCATGATCGGGGGGGGAGAGTCTGGGCTGCCGAATCTAATGAGAGGAGCACAGGCGCATGGTCGGATAGTGTCGTCCCTGGAACAATGCCCGCCTGGCCACCTCTGCTGATGGCCCAATCACTGACATAAAACCTATCAAGCCGCTCCAGGAGTCTGCCTCCTTCCCTGCGGAAGCCCCAAGAGAAGTCCAGGCTCCCGTGCCAACGCCGGAAGGACGGGTCTCTCCAACTGTCCCTCCCTCCTGTCGCGAAGATGAAAGAGTCCCAAGCTGACTGCTCTGCCTGAGCCATACCTGTGAACTCCGGATCTCTACCCTGCTGGTCCTCCAAGGTCTCCAGGTTGTTGAAGTCTCCTCCAACAATCCAGGAATCCATGTCTGGAAGAATCCCTGTAAGTGTCCTCCAAAAGGTGGCTCTGCATCTGAGGTCTGTGGGAGCATAAATGTTGAGGATTCCTATCTTGGATCCCTCCAAATTCAGGCCTACCCAAAGGGCTCGGCCTGGGATCAACGTGCCGTGACCGAAAACTGACTGAGCTAACTGCTCGCACACGGAGGTACAGACCCCCCCGCTCCTCCCCTGTGCGCCGATCGAAGGCTCCCAATAAGTGTAGGAGCGTCCAGGGAGAACCTTCCCGCAGCTACGGGCATGAGCCGCAGAAAGCTTGTGCTCCTGGAGCAGCAGTACATCCAATCGACCAATCACTGCAGGCTGAAGTTCCTGACGCAAAATGAGCTTCCTGGGACCACGGGTACTCGAAGAGTGAAACCCGTTTACATTCCAGGAAACGAGGTGTAGGCTCATGGAGAGGGATGGGGGGCTGCGAACAGCTGTCTGCTCGCAGAAGAAGTCGAAGAAGAATCAGACAGATCGGAGTGGAGGCGCTGCCGCTTGTGAGAAGGTTTGGAGGGGGAGACGGGGTCGTCCTGCCCGTTCTTCAAAACCTTCAGCAAAGGCGAGAGGCCCCTAGTGCCATGAACAAATGCTTTCTCGAGCCAGCTCGAGATCTCTGAAGCAGTCATCCCGTAGAAGGTTCGGAGTTTCTGTTGGGACCAAGCTCTGACATCCTGGGGAAGAGGCCATTCCAGGGGGGGTCTGAGGATCACGATCAATCGGAAACGTTTGGCAGCGCAACGCCACCGCAAGCGCACATCGCCCTCGGACCACTGAGTCTCGAGGAGCTGCCCACCGGACGGGCCTATCCAGGAACAAATCTGGGCGTGTGTCTGCTCTCTGAGAGCCTCCCACACCGAGTCGTCTGTCCAGGTCTCGGTGCCATCGCTGAGGAACGTGAAGGCGAAGCTAGGGCCATCCCTGGGAGCCAAGGCACCAATCCTCCCATCCGCCCCTTTGCGGAGCATGAAGATACTAATGTCGAGACAAGCCGGGAAGGTCCCAAGGTCGGCCACATCCAGGTAGTCCCAGGGGCCAGATCTGTAAAAGTCTCGAGGGAGCTCTCTCTCCTGGAGCTGAGACCCAGCTGAGTCTGCCACTGAGGGGCTAGCGGGAAGGGAAACCTGCTCCACTGGTGGTACAGACACCAGGTGTCCTGCAAGCGGGGGAGGAAGGGGAGGAGGCTGCGGGATAGGCGGCTCGGGCTCCACGGAGGCGACTGGCGGAGAAGGTGGAGGAGGTGGAGCGGAGGCTGCACTCGGCTGGGAAGGCGACGGTGCAGCTAACTCTGTAGGAGGGGCGAGGGGAGCAGGGGGGGGAGGGGGATGGGGATGCATCTGGAACTGGGGCTGAGAGGGAGGGGGAGAGGGAGGGGACTGAGGAAAAGGAGGCGGGGGCTGAAACTGCGGGGCGGGCGAAGGGGGGGGGAAACTGGGGAAACCGGGGAGAAGGCGGGGGGGTGGGGGAGAGGAGGATCTGAGGCTGTGGAGGGTGGGCTGCCGTCGAAGAAGAGGCTCTCCCAGGTCCCTGGGGCATCTGCCTGTCAGGCCTGTGGAGTGCTGCTGCAGGAATGGTGACCTCTGCCTCCTTGCCTTTATCCGAAATCTTCTTATTCTTTCCTCTTTTCCTTCGAACCTCGGTCCAACCGCCCACTACCTCTGGCCCAGGCTCCGACTGCCTCGGCTCCTCCTGACGTGGCTGTCCGGGGGGGGGAGGTGGGGGCGGAGGGGGCGGGGGCGGGGAGGGTCGAGACGAGCTGGCAAAGCGTGGACAAGCAGCCGCCAAGTGCCCAAAGCCATGGCACCGCAGGCACTGACCTGGCTGTCCGGTGACTATCATGCTCTGGGTGATACTGTCGGCACCTGTAACGATCTCGATCACTGCAGGGAGAGTCGCAGGATCCGCCACAGCCACACGGACTCGGGGAGCTCCTGCCGTGGTCACCGCATCGGCAAAGGTGTCGTGCATAACCCAGCCAAAATGGGAGCCCAAGTCCCTGACAATCGGCCGCAGCTCAGTAGCAAGCCCTGGAAAAACGAGTGTCACTGGGTGGCGAGGTATACGGAACCGAGTATCGAAATCCGCTGCGCTGAAACCACGGTACCACGGGACTATCATGATGATCTTCCCATCCATCGATGTGGGGGAACCGGCAACCAGATTGCTCGCAGCTTTCTCACTGGAGAGTTTGAGCCAGAAGATGCCCCTTCCCATAAGGGCCACCTCCTCAATGTGGCCATCCTCTAGCAAGAGAGTGGACTGGAGCCAGTCCCTGATGGTAGACCTGGAGGGGGAGTGTCCAATGACTCTACCGTAAACAGAGGTACGAGCAAAGTCACTGGCTACCGCCTGAACACGGGATGATTGTTGCTCTGTCAGGATAACGCGGTAGGCATCTGGAGAGGGAGGGTCCGACTGGGCCTCCGGATCCGGGCTGGGGGCCGCCATACCGCCAAGACTAACTGCAAGCTTCCGATGAAGAAAAACAGGCTGCCACCCAAGAAGGGGATGAAGCGGCGGTGGAGCCTGGGGGTGAGGCGGGCGAGGCGAAATGAAGGGTCGGAGGGGTCGAAGCTGAGGGCGGGGCGAAGGCTGCGGGGTGCGGGGAGTACGGAAGGGGCGAGAGGGCGGGGGGGGGGGTGAAGTTGGAATGGCGGGGGTGGAGAGGTGAAGCGGGGGGGCGAGGGGAGCGGAATGAGGCGGAGGCGGGTGAAGCGAGGGGTGAAGGAGCAGCGAGGGGGCGGGTTGGAGCGGGGTGGATGGCGAGGGAGCAGCGAGGAACGGAATGGCGGAGGCGGGGCGAGGGCGAGGCCGAGGCGGGCTGAAAAAAAAAAAAAAAAAAAAAAAAAAAAACGCGGGATGGAGCGCGCGGTAGGAGCGGCGGCGAGGGGGGGTTAGAGCGGCAGCGAGGGGGGGGGTTAGAGCGGGGGCGAGGGGCGGGGTGGAGCGAGGGGGCGGGATGGAGCGGAGGTAAGGGGGCGGGATGGAGCGAGGGGCGGGTTGGAGCGAGGGGGGAGGGGCGAGGGGCGGGTTGGAGCGAGGGGGCGGATTGGAGCGAGGGGGCGAGGGGCGGGTTGGAGCGAGGGGGCGGGAAGGAGCGGAGGCAAGGGGGCGGGATGGAGCGAGGGGGCGGGATGGAGCGAGGGGGCGGCTGGAGCGGAGGTGAGGCGAGGGGTAGCGGGAGGGGTGGAGGTGGTCGCAGCGAGGGGGAGGGGGGGGGAGCGAGGGGGGAGGTAGGGGCTAACGGCGAGGGGGGGAGGGGAAGCTCGCAGGAGCAAGAGACTTGAATTTGACATGATAGATTTGGGCATGTTAAATTTCTATTTGGGGATCCATTTCATACAAGACAAGCGTGGCATCGTTATGTCTCAATCCAAGTACGTGCAAAAGCTCTTGGATAGATTCAACATGCAACATTGTAAGCCTACAGCCACTCCCATGGAGCCAGGGCTGAAGCTTACTATGTATGATGCAGGTGAATCAATGGATGTTACACTTTACAACCAGGCTGTTAGATGCCTCATTTATTTGTGCAATACATGGCCTGATATTCAGTATGCAGTGTCTTAGGTGTGCAGGTATATGCACAGCCCAAAAACAACACATTGATAGGCTATAAAACACATCTTTCGTTACTGCAAGGCACAAAGTCTTATGGCTTGATGTTTCCTAGGGGGGATGACTTGCAGATGCATGCTTACATTTACTCAGATTGGGATGGAGACTATGATACTAGGCAGTCCACAAGTGGTAATTGTTTCTTTTTGGGCAAAGCTTGCATTTCTTGGCTGAGCAAGAAACAATCTACTGTAGCTACTTCCTCATGTGAAGCTGACTATAGGGCAGCTTTCACAGCGACATTTGAATGTGTTTGGCTGCGTCTTTTGTTTGCTGTGCTTCATATCTCATTGGAGGGTCCTTCTTCGATTCTCACTGATAGTCAGAGTGCTATACCAGTGGTAAAGAATCCTGTGTTTGATGCTCGCACGAAGCACATTGAGGTTCATTATCATTATGTCAGAGAGAAGTTGCATGCAGAGGAGATTAGTATGATCTATGTGTCAACACATGACAATGTTGCAGACATCTTCACCAAAGCAATTTCACGTGAGAAGTTTGAGGCATTTTGCAGTGCCTTGAACTTATCTCCTTTTGGTGATTGATCAGTTGTACATCATCACATTGGCACTGTAGGGGGGTGTTAGAATTATTGACATATTCGAGGCAGTGACCAATGTAATCCATAAGTGAGTTAGGGGCACTTTTTCCTCACTAGAGGTCTTTCCCCCTGACCACAGTTAATGGGTTAGTGTGGTTTTTTCACTTACACAAAACCACCTCCACTCTTGTTTCTTTCCATCTTATCTATTGCATACTCTACGTTTTTCTCTCCAGCTCTCTTGCATCCTGCTCGTCTGTTCATCCCTCACAATAAGTGTTGCTTTGCTTGCTAAGTATGTCTTCCTTTTGTTTTTCAAAAAGTTTTTGTTGCCTCTTTTTTCTTCTCTTTCGTTTTCTCTTTTATTTTCTGTGTAGATTTTTAGACTTTAGAACAACAAAATCTCTAAATTCGTATGATTGGATATTTACAAAGGTATTTATAAGAACTGCTGTTGCAGAGCATGATTGGGAAAGCATAACTACAAAGGGTGATGGAAGCCTGCCATGAGGAAATATGTGGTGCCACTTCGCACACGGAAATATAGCCATAAAGGTTTTGGCAGCAGGGTATTTTTGGCCAAGTATGCATAAAGATATTCAGGAATGGTGCCATACCTGCCAAGCTTTAGGGAGAGAGATCTGAAAACGGGCCCACTGCACCCCATCCTTGTATTAGGCCTTTTCGAGAAATAGGGGCTGGATTTGGTGGGGCCTTTGCCATGCTCCCGCCATGGAAAGTATTACATTATTGTGGCCACAAATTTTGTTATTAGATGGGCGGAAGCAGATAGTGCCAAGTTGGTGGCCAATTTCTTAGCGGAAAACACGCGTTCATGGTTTGAATGCCCTCTTGAAATTGTAAGAGATCGTGGCCTGGCATTCAGAGGGGAGGTGTTGTAGATTTTGCTGTTCAAGATTTTTGTGGAGCATATGTTTTTGTCAGCCTATTAGCGTCGATGTAATGGTCTAGTGGAGAAGACCAATGGGACGCTGCGCAATATCATAGCAAAGATGATTGAGAGGAACAAGAGTGAATGGGAAAAACGCATAAGGTGGCCACGGGTTTGACCCCGTGCCATCATATTTAGTTAGGACGCTTTCCATAAAGCAAGATGCTCTTCTATATAAGAGTGGCCAAGGCTATTGTTTTGGTATGCAGTCTGCACACAACATTAGATGGTCTGGTCTGGATCTTGAGCGTAGACACAATCCAGACAAAATAATCAAAACACAAAGATAATCAGCAGGCAACTCACCTCCCAACCACCCCCGAGCACGTGGGCTACTAGGCCTATAACTCTGGTGTCCCATTCCACCAGAACCCATCACCAAGGAAACATCGGCATAGCATCTTGTGACCTGCCATGTAGAAGTCAAAAGTCTAGGCTAAAAATTGAGACCAGACCATCCATGGTGTGTGCACTCTGAATATCAACACAATAGCCTTGGCCACTCTTATATAGAAGAACATCCTGCTTTTTGGACATCATTTTGTAAATTCTTTCTTTCATTCCTACATGAGAGAGAGAGAGAGAGAGAGAGAGATTTTATTCCTGTTTTTTGGAATGATTTTGTTTCTTGATTTGCTTGTATAGTTTTGCTTAGTCACCTTCTTCCTTTCTTCTTTATTTCTTGTTTTCTTTCTCCTCTATTTTTTTGACGTATTTTGGTAAGCATTGGGTTTGCCCAAGAGACTCTGCGGTCTTTAGAAACCCAGTATAGCTGCTTATGCTTGGGCCCTGATGACGACATAAGTGTTGCTTTGTTTGCTAAGTATGTATTCCTTTTGTTTTTCAAAAAAGTTTTTGTTGCCTCTTTTTTCTTCTCTTTCATTTTTTCTTTTATTTTCTGCGTAGATTTTTGGACTTTAGAACAACAAATTTCTAAATTTGTATGATTGGATGTATTCTAGTCTTACAAAGGTATATCATATAGCCAACTGGCCCTTTGCTAATGTTCAAGTCCTCTAGTCCCATGTTAGCCTGCTTCCCTTAATCCCAGGGCCCCCTAACCTGCTGGAGTAAGTCCATAATCCAAGGATTAGCGTCTAGGTACATAACAGTTCTTCGACCCACTTAGTCCCCTTCCATCTGTTGGGTCCCATATGTGCCTGGATATTGTTTGAAGTCCGAACATTTACAACTGATAACTGTTTGATTGCTAGGCACACCGTGCTGTCAGCTAGCTTTTTCTGTTATTGGTAATCGTGCTGATTATGTCTGGTTCCTGCTACGGTGGCTACATGTAGATCTCAGTCTTATTATCGTCCTAAACTGTAATACTTTCTTCCTGCTAGGTTGGTTTGGAATGGACTTTTAAGAACATCTACCTCTTATTATTGACTTAAACTGTAATACTTTCTTCCTGCTAGGTTGGTTTGGAATGGACTTTTAAGAACATCGATTTACTGCATTTGAACATTCCTTGGTTGTAAGGATGTCTGCGTGCACACTTCTAGCTGGTGGAAGATCAGAAAACAGAAGCTGTTGAAGTGTTTACCCTGATGATACTTTCCTGGAAAGGGAATGTGTGAAGCAGTGTGGAAGAAGTATGGTTGCATTGTTGAGGATTACACTTATTTGTGTCTATAGTGATATGTGTCACATCTGTTATTTGTCTACCTGGAAAATGAATTTGAGGAAGAATTATGACCGCATTGTCCTCGAAAATTAGGTGTTCATAGGAAAATGTGCCACATCTGTTATTGTCTACCCTGGAAACTGAACTCTCCCTGTCTCTTTTTTGGGGGGGTGGATCATTCAACAGGTTTTCTTCAATCATCCGTCTATGAGCTGAAGAAAAAGGCTGAAATGGAAAACATGGCAAACATGGCTGATTCAGTGAGGCCTGCAGAAGAAACCAATTCCGTTGACTTTGACCCGGTCGGAGATGCAATTCGGCGCCTTGAGGAGAGAGTGTCACAGAAGTGAGACTTTCTGCGTAGAGGTTTGTGCTCCTATTCATTTTATCTTTGTGATTAGAAACAGCATGTTGATTTGGGAGGGAAAGACAATTATATCAAAGACTTTCCGTATGGGATCTGAGGATCAAAAAGGCACACAGATCTGGCTGTTCAGAATTTTTGATCCAACACCACTCCATTGTGAAAGCAGTTTATATATAAAGAGATCACTCTTAACGAGTCTCAAGGCCCTGTAACTTTTGAAAGCATTTGTTAAGATATACACCATCTTCATGTGAAAGAATTTGTTAAGATAAACACCATCTTCATTGTGAAAGCAATTTACGTATCAGGAGATCACTCTTAGAAGAGTCTCAAGGGCTTTTGAGGATTCTGTGATGCCAAGTTAAAAAGCTTTATGATCTTTGGAATCAGCCATAGTTACCAGTGAATGCCGTTCCCCCATCTTGGAAAGGAAAGGCTAGGAGTCTCGGAATAACTGGAACGTTTGTGGAACATGTACGGGTTCTGAAACATCAGGGAAAACCGTTCCTAGTGTTCTTGGAATGCCATATGGAAACCGTTGCAGCGTTCTGGCTTGCATTGCCCGGCATCACTGGTAGGATGGGCCCTTCCGCCCGTAATGGTGCCATTCCGTTGCTATTACTTTTTGCCTGCCCTCCTCTCAGCCCTCCTTGACTCGTAACTTCTCTCAGCCCCTCCTCTCAGCTCCCCTCACCGCTCAGCTCTCCTGTCAGCACCTCCTCCTCCAGGGTCTCAGCCCCTCTGCTCTCCTCTCAGCTCCCCCTCTGGATTCTTCGCTCCCCTCATCCTAGGGGATCTGAGCCCCCTCCTCTCAGCTCCCCTCAGTCTCTTCCTCCTCTCCTTTCTCTTTCAAATTTCTCTCTTTCCCCTTGCTTTGCTGCAAAATCTCCAGCCCCTCTCCTCGTTTTTGCAGCTTCTTATCCCTCTCTCTTCCTCTCTTTCATCCTTACCTTTTTACTTTTTTAATACCTCCTGTGGCATTGATAAGTCTCATTGGTAGGAGGAGGTTGATTCCCTTGCCAAGTATGACAAGGTGAAAGGAGGCACACACAATTGGAATTGTTGCTTTTGTAAAGCGACAGGCTGAATGCATAGAACAAGTGTGGGCTGGAGTGAAGGGAAAGACATCGCCCCTTGCCGTTAGTGTTAGTAGTAAACTTTGCACATTTGAAGGCACGTGCAGAGAGGTCAGACAATATTGCAATACGACTTGTGATTCTTGGTTCTTAGGGTTGAGCAGTCCCATGCACAATTCGACTTCCCAGGTACAATAGGTTCTTTAGTGTGTGGTAGCACAACTGCTTCTGTTTTCGCATCTATTTTTGTCTCATTCTTTTGGAGGAGAGCTTTATCCTTACAAGCTAGCCTTGTGGCCTCATGGCATCTTGGGAGGAGAACAAGGAGTTTCCAACCTCATAAATAGAACCCTCCAGAAATGGCTGTTACATTTGCTATCCCAGTCACTAACAATACCCGCCAGTAGTCCATACAATCGATAAATATCCACAAATAGCTTTGCTAATTTGGGAGATCTAACGTCTTCATTGGTTGGAATAAATTGAGCCCTCTTGGTCAATCGATCCAGAATTACCCACACAGAGTCATGCCCGGCTATGTCCTAGTTAACTTTAAAAAAATCCATGGAGATACATTCCCATTTGCCATATGGGTGCTTCAAGGATGGAGGATGTAAGATGTTAAGCTTTAATAACTTGGCATTTTTGGCACTTCAATACATAATCTTTTCCCCCCGAAAAAAGAACCTTCGATTAATGCTTGAAAAGCACCATACAAGTCATCTTCCAATAGGAGCTATTGATGGTAAATACAAGAGAAGAAACTGGTTCACTGCCTAGGGTCTCTACGGAAACGGGCTAACAATCAAGGTGGTGGTCTATACATCTAGTGAATAGCTCTCACGGAAAGAGTGTAGAAGATGCCGGTAGGCACGCCTTGTAGAAACGCTCCCACCTTTCGACGGTTGCACGTGAACTTGGAGTACTGCGCTCTGTGATGGCGTACAAGGTAAAGATGATATCCTGCCAGATAGTGACTAGGGTAGCTGTTGGAGGGACCTGATGGCCTCCCATTACCTGACTACAGCGGGTGACCTAGATGTTCCAGGTAGTAATGCTAGACAATCTTCCATACACTATCCTCTGGTGATACAATCGGTTGTGCACAAAGGGACTGCGTCATGGATCTCAGTACGAGGGACCACCTGGCCTCGAATCCTGTAGGCGGGAGAGATTGGATCGATAGAGAAAGCATGCCCCTCCTCTGTGATCCACACCACTATCCCCCAAGTGAAGTCTCGCTGCATTTGTTGAGTGCTATCTTGATCCTGAAGGCGACTGACCATATCCTTTGCGTAGTTGTACATTTCAATACATAATCTTAGGTGTCCTCTACTTCAAGTCAAAAGAATTGTCTTTCGAATTGCGCATGTCTTCTAAATTGTTGGATGTCCAGCAATAGGACTATCATGATACTCGAAAAGAATTTGGCACCTAATTTCATTATTATCTAGGACACATATTCTACCTTTTTAGAGCTAGTAGCTGTCTTGAATACTATATTTTTTTGCAATTGAGTTCTTTATCGCCATCGTGTCGTGTGTCAACCATTTCCATGTGACTCCTCGATGAAAGCTTCTCGACCTATGGGATCTCTTAAAATAATAAATTTTATTTTGCAATTGCATCCCAGTTTATGATTTATGAACAACAGTCAGGTTCTCTTTGAGCCCATCCCACTTCAAAGACCTTTATGCTCAATGAGATGGAGACCTTAAGCAAATGATGAACAATAGTTGAACCACCTTGTGAAGACTCCGAAACAAAGGCAGTTGCAACCTACTACACCTAGCCTAGCCGTATCACTCTGCCATGCTCTAGTTTAGGCGTAGTTGCGATGGACAGCTTACCCATCTTCCCATTGAAACAAGAGTGAGATAAAGTATCATTGTACTCGACGCTACGTTGACTAGATTGAGTATGGCTCTAATACCATTGTGACATTGGTAGGAATTGATGTGCGCAATGATTTGCCACTCGAGATTCTTACTTTGCACTTACAAAAAATAACACACGAGATGATAGGAAAGATTGTAGATATGAGAGATTAACTTTGTATCATCATGACCAAAGACACGATTGACAGCCTGCACCCTACCAAGTTTTTTGGCTTTACAAATGACTCACACAACTCAAGATATTGACTCGATTAAGGACCTTAAAGACCAACAAGCTAATATTGCACTACAACAACAATAATATATTGAGGTCTGCTCTTATCTATAGTCCACATGCATGGGTAGGCCAAGCCCGCGGCAAAAGAGGAGCTGAAAACCGCCTTCCCTTGCGAGATTGTAGAAGCCACAGCTCTTGGATTCGCCAGCCATGCTTGAAGGTGATTGTTGTGTTCTTAAGATGCATTGCCAAATGTTCATGCATGCAGTTACATATAATGTCGTCTAACCACAAGTCTTGATTCATCTAAAGCACCAATCACACGCCACTAAATGAAGAGGCCTCGTACTCTGAAGGTGCCGAAGGGTCCCCCATGAGGGATTTTCCAACATTCTCCCCCTAAAACGAAATTGTGGAAAATAGCCTTAACTTCTCACCAATGAACTTGTCAGACCGAGGAAGAATAACCTGCTGCTCTAACACAGCTTGACGCAAGAACAACCTAAACGAGTGCAACAAAAAACCGGCTTATTGACTAAGAGGCAAAGCCAATATTCCAAGAGAAGGCAAATTACCCACAAAGAGTCAAATCACCTCAAGACGATTGCGCACCCACTAAGAGCCAATACAATTCCAAAACACACTTCGCAGAATAAAAATGCCCAGTCATACTAATCTGCGTCAACCTCTGTAAGACTAGCCACCTCATTTACTATTGTAGATTCCTCATCAACACATGCTTTGTCTCTTGAAGTCTTTTAATTGCTCGTCACTATCTTTTGTAGGATTATTTTTTGATATGCCCCTCCTTTCCACAATAGTGGCAAACTTGATGCTCCCTCCTTTCACACTTTTCCTTTACTCGATTGTGTAGGTTAGTTTTCCTCTGGGTGAAAAGGCTTCCGATCTTCTTTCTTCACTTAAGCGTAATGCAATTAGGTCATTTCTGATCTTATATGAAGTATTTGCACCAAATCAGGATATCTATGCGATAAGTTCGAAAACAAGATTAGCCAACAGATGCCAACTGCTTTCACAAAGCTTGCATCCGATATCAAAGCTGAGCAGTTCGATGAAGTGCTTACAAACCCTTAGACAACATCGTCTGATACCAAATGATAGAAATTGATGCACGGAATGAGACTTACACGCAAGATTCTTACTTTGCATTTACTTAAAATAGCACGTGAGATGATAGGAAAGAAACTGAGTAGTTGATACTATAGATATCAAAAATCAACTATGTATTATCATGACCAAAACACACGACTGAGAGCCTCACCCCTTTTACATGAATAACACAGCTCAATGACTAACACAATTCAACTGACTTGACTAAGGACCCTAGAAACCAGCAAGCTAAGCTTGCACTATAGTAGCAAGAAGATACTGAGGTTGACTTTATGCACAGGCCAAGCCCATAGCAAAAGAGAAGTCGAAAATTGCAATCAGACATAGTCTCATCCAATCATAGGTCTTGATTCAATGAAGCACCAATCACACACCACTAAATTGAGGCCTCGTGAAGGTATCCAAGAGTCCCCCATGAGGTTTTCACCATCAACATCAACATCAACATTGATAAGAGAGTTGCCGCAAGTTACGACCTAGCCATGGGTTTCTTTTGAGCTCATGTTGTTGTTGTCGAATCGTTCTCTTGTGAGGTCTCTGTATTACGTCGACCTCCTTCCATAAGAGCTCCCTCTCTAGAACCCTGTGCCCATGCCCACTGCTCACGAGGTAGGTCCTTAATGTGCCATGTGTCCTTAATGTAATTTCACTAAAGCCCTCTTAAGGGCATTCCACTTGCATCTAGAAATTAATGCCTAGGCCTAGGAATACCCCTAGATCCTAGCCCTTTAACCCGTATATGCAAGCATTACCTATCCCTCTTGGTTTTCCGACTAACCATAACCAACCACAAAGTTCCACGATTATAGTTGACTTAACACGAGTTCTCTCAATTTTTGACTCTGTGAGGGACCTTGGCGGTGGAGGAAGCAAATAATCTGACAGCGAACTTAAACTTCTACTTTTCTTACAGGTATTGATGCTAATCTTGCATCTCCTCTTTCTCACACTTTTTTGCTATGTTGAAAGCAAAAATTGATGCTAATCTTGCCTCTACTCTTTCTCACACTTGCTTACAGAGGAGGGAAAGTAAACCGGGAGGTTGGCTTACATATGGATGGATGCCATCGAGTATGTGGGTGCAAACAATGTTACTCAATGTATTTCTGATGTGGATAACCCCAATATGGTAGTAGGGAAGAAGTTACTTTCACTCTTTGCATGACACTATTGTGTTCAAGTTTGAATGATCGGTTGACAGAAGTCCACCCCAATATGGTAGTAGGGAAGAAAAGTTACTTTCACTCTTTGCATGACACGATTGTGTTCAAGTTTGAATGATTGGTTGCATAAGTCTTTAAAGAGACCATAAGATGGTTTGATGTAACCCAATTGTGTAAATTATTGATCGTATCGATTTGGTTTTATATATGAAACCATGGCGTGGTTTGTGTTTGGTTTGCAAGTTACATGGTGAAACTAATAGATAGTTTTGTCAAGGTGCTTGATGGACTAGGGGTTCCAGAATTCCTTTATTTCTGGATATGTATTTATTATATGGAAATTTCCTAGTGGTTAATGAGGATAGTGATAAATGGTAATCCCTATAGAAGGGGCACAAGAATGCCCTATGGGGGAAAGCGTAAGGGGTTAATACTTGGCAAGATGCTAAGTGTAGATAGGAGCCTTCTAGGATAAAGTGTGTCAACACACATGAAGTTAAGAATGACAAAGATACATAGGTGGTGTTATGAAGTAGATGTCAACCCTTTGTGCATGTTGAATTGTTTGGAAGGAAGTGACTCGCCTTTGGGCATTTGTGTGGTTTACAGTTTGGCATAGTTCTCGATTAGAGAAGGGTTATATAGCTCTTTACAATTTGGTCTGAGAGCAAGGTCAAATGAGTTCGTGCACTGATTACAAACTTGAGAGCATGGTTCTACGGTGGACATGTTAGCTCGATGAAATGAAGTTGTCAGCTTTTTGGAGTTGCGTGACCTAGTGATGACATTAGTTGTGCTACACCATTTTGGAATCTGCTACTATAGTAACAATCGGTTGCGTACTCGATGTGTTGTGGTCGTTGGATGTATTTGCAGACTGCAAGTTGATTGTAGGGTGCTATAATGGATTGATTCGGCTTTGCTTATGCACAAGAACAACCACAAAACCACCACGTGGGGTTGGGGATAAATCTTGGACCCAAATTGACAGAGCCATAGTTTGTAACAGGATTGGCATTGGGTGTCTATTAGTAAATTGGAAGACGGTTAACATGGAGATATGCATAGGTACATAGGGATTCAAGTCGCCGTGTCTTGCACACCTATATTTGACTCTTTTGATTTGGGATTTTGCAGTGCATATAACAGTGCAACGTGACGCATAGCGAGCTCATGGAAGCACACAAAGAGATTGGAGTTTTTCTAGTTGTATATGTATATGCATTTGTGATCATCTAGTGTCCATTCCTTCAAAATAGTCTCAATGTCATACCACAAATGAAGTCTTTCAGTGACCTATCGTTGGGATACTCCTTATTGGGTACATTGGATGGTGCTACTGTTGTGAGTTCTTGGTGAGGTGATGGCTTAGGCTATGATCAAGGAGTGCATAACAAAAAAAAAAAGCCTGGAGATTTTAGAGGGATATCAATACAAGCCCTTAGAAGGAGTAGAACTAAAGTTTTTAATAACTTTTTAAGGCTGTGTCCTATTCTTGCAAGGTTTTTTGTGTGCTGGAAATTTAAATTTATTGAAAAGAAAAGGGGAATTCACAGGTCTTAAAGACGAGATTCAAGCAAGACATAAGTTATGTGGAGCATTGTGAGACAAATCTTGCAGATTACATCATATAATAATTCATCAATGTGCCCAAAAACTATGGCATTCATAAAGAACCAGATCAGGTCCTGTTTACTGTGTCCCTAACTAGATTCGAAATTCGGACTTGTAGTTTTTTTAGCACACTAATTTCATCCAAGAGTGCTCATGTCTAGGTGAGCAAAATTGTAATTTGTGCCTTAGCTAGCCATACTTAGTTCCTTTTTCAAAACAGATAAAAAATATTATGTAGATAATACTTGATTTGTTTGAATGTGCACTAATCGGTTTTTGGTTTGATGAATTTCCATCTCGTTGTCAACATTATTTGTCAACAAGTTGAAAGAAACTAGGTTAGACTATAGCAATGATTTAGTTTGCATGTCTGAAGAGAGAAAACCGGAAGTTATTGTCTTTCCTCCCTTGCAACGTTTTGTGGAGTGATGAGTCTCTAACTGCTTTGATGGTAGACATAATTTTATATGCTATTTACTTGTCTTTCAATTAGCTCTTTGGCTTTTTTCTTACAAAACATAGCAAGGATTTTTTAGTATCATTGAACTTTGCTAGTAAAGAGGATCGATTGTTTAGTAAAGGTAGCTACGTTTAAGAAAAGTTAGGATGTAAAAGAGAAAACATTAGTCTAACTAGGTATTGATGGGAATTATTTGTGAGCATATCTGAAGAGGTCGACTGTCCACGTATGTAGCATTAAGAGGAAGTTAGCAATTTAGCCATCATCTTGATTAAGCAATAGAATCTAGCGATCTAACCATCTAGCTATCTCATGTTCAAGCTTCAAGTTTCCGAGTATGAAGTTTATTGATATTGATTTAGGACATGTAGTAATAGCTGGCCTCCGTCGTCAACCACAATACTTGAATTTTTCTTTCTAAGAACTTAAGAGATCTTTCCATGAGAGGCACGAAATTTCGGTTGTACTCTTTTAAAGAGTCTTGCCTTTTAAAAGCTATTGATAAGGGAATCTCAAAGTTTGCTTTGCAAATCGAAGAAAGTTTAGGAGTTCAAAATATCTTATCAGAATGGAAAGGGAAGATTTTGAAGAAAGTTGCTTTAAAACTAGAAGTCCTTTCAGTTAATTGTTCAAAGCAAAGTAACCATCTTTCTAAAGAAGATTCTTCTTCGGAAATATCATTGGAAATTCGTCATTTCTTATATGGACGAATGTTCCAATAACTTTATTTTTATTTGCAAAAAGTTTTACATAGAATGTTTTTTGAGAGAAGTGAACTCGTCTACCAAAACTTCACCCTGGCCTTAGTTTCTCAAACATATTTGATCTTAAGACACTAGAGTTTTTGCAAATCTTTAGGGTTTGTTTGCAATCCAAGTATTTCTTTTCTTTGTGTTGCTTGAAAATTTCACAAAACTCTAAAAAGCCAACATTTATTATAGCTATTTGTGAGTTTACTTTCATAGATGTCTCTAAATGGCTAATCTAATACTTCAAAGCCATGTTGCCAAGCGTCCATGAACTTTGGAAGGACTTATTAAAGGAGGCAAATGTCCCCTTGCATTCAAGCTGGATTTTAAATGACACTGTAGGAGTGCTTCCTATTGTAAAATTTTGTAATTCCTCTCGAAACATTCAAGAAAAAGAGTCTCCTATTCTCCTTTTAAACCTATGATTTTACTATGCGTTCTACAAAGATCGTTCTAGAATATCTGATGTTTAGAATCATAAAGCTAATGGTTGAAGCTTTTTAAGTTGAGGTATGACAAAGATAGATTGAAAGTGCTAAAAATTGAGAAACAACTTTATGTTTTGACTTTTGGTGGTTAAATAATAAAGATTGTGACATCGATTCTAAAAAGAAAAGATACACAAAGGTAGTAAGTGTTGAAGATTTACATCACAATAGGTGATTCTTTTATCTTTTGACTAATTTGATTTTATGCAATGTCTTATTCCTATCAATACCTGCTCTATCATTTTACATAAGCTTAGCCAAGTTAGGCATTTTATAGATGAATTATTTATACTAGATGTTCTTGACTTTCAAGACTTTATGTGCAAAGACGTCGCTTGTGCTTTTGGAGAATGGTGTATCGGCCTTAGGCATGTTTAGAATGATTGAACATTAGTTGAAAATAAAACGCGGGGAGCTGAATAGCCCATTTTTCAAAAGAGAGTTTGATTGACTATGCATGTGCTTTCTAAGTTAGGAATGTAATTTTGCATCTTTGTAGGAAGCAGTATATAAGTGTAAGGAGATCTTTTAGTTTTTTATGTTTTAAATAATCCATTCTTTCTATAAATTCTTTCGTTCATTACTACGAGAGAGAGAGAGAGAGAGAGAGAGAGAGAGAGAGAGAGATTTTATTCCTATTTTTTTGCTCGATTTTGTTTCATGATTTGCTTGTTTATTTTTGCTTAGTCACCTTCTTGCTTTCTTCTTCATTTCTCTCTCTTTTATTCCTATTTTTTTGCTCGCTTTTGTTTCTTGATTTGCTCGTTTATTTTTGCTTAGTCACCTTCTCTCTCTCTCTCTCTCTCTCTCTCTGGGATGTATTTTAGTAAGCACTAGGTTTGCCCAAGAGACTTCGTGGGTATTTAGAAACCCAATACAGTTGCTTCTTCTTGGGCACTAATGATGACATAAGTGTTTCTTTTCTTGCTAAGTATGTCTTTCAAAAAATATTTACTAGAACTTGTGATGAATTTATATTTGTCATCACTAGTGAAGTATGTTGTTGGTTGAGATGTGTTACCTCTATCAAACAAATGACGTGACTATACATCATCTGCATGTGTTGATTAAAAACGAGTGTTTAATGTCATTATATGATGGTGAGTTGCATGTTAATCTTGTACTTGTAAGATTGAAAATTGCCATAAGGATTTTGTTAATAGTCATTCAATTTTTTCTTCAACAGCACTGTCTACCTGGAAGTTTGAAGTTGTTAGTGGTGATAGTAGATATATGTGACATTACAATGTATATCAAGCCATGCCTAGTAACATTGTTGGGCAGAAAGCTACTTGTTCTTGAGTTAATCCCTATGAATGATGTATTGTACGACCTGCAACTCTTTGTATTGGAAATTGTTTTTTGATAACTATATTTTGTACTGTGGTGTCCTATTTGTATTTCTTTTGAGATAGGAAAGATGCATGTCCAATAATGTTGTATGCCATTTGTATATAAGTTTGTATGTCGAGCTCATGATTTTGTACCTACAGATGATTGAAGAAACTATGTCCAAATGATTGGATCATTGGTAACATCATGTTTGTTTTAAAATGGTTGTTGTAAAAGTCTTTTGCTTTGAAAATGTGAGTTTCACATTGGGTTTTTTGGAAAACAATGTGATTTATAGCCTTTTTAGTATATAATAACTATGCTATTGTCAAGTATCTAGGGGTTTGGGAAAACATGCTTCATTTATGATATCAATTTCTTGTTGTGTTTGCTTGTTTTTTCGTAATTTGTTTAGAATATTTAGAAACTCAATATTAGATTGCTGTATAACTTGTGAGAGTTCATAGCATTTGAAATTTTGTATCCAAATTTTTGTTGTTGGCAGTATATCTTGTTGTGCAAATATCCACTTATCATGCACAAGGGGTGCTTGATATAAGTCACCAAAGAAGAAGACGTGTAATCCACCAAATGATAGATGTTGTACATGTTTAATTGTCCGTAAACGCTTGTCTAATATTGTAAGCATCAATGCTCCTATTAAGGATATTTTATCTATAACAATTGCTTGTAGTTCTGAATACACTTTTGTGAGTGTATCTAGTCGTTCATATGGTATTTGTGACTTTTCTTTTTGGTTGATAGGAATACATAAGATTAGTGTAGTGTCATTCGATCTATATTGTATGTGAATTTACCAATGTATTCTAGTTTAAGGAGTTTTAGTTTCAATGGATCAAACATATTTATTTTAATTAAATTTCCTTGTTAAGTATTCAGTGAATACCTTTAAGAGAGTTGTTTTTCCAATACCAGCTCCTCTTGTGATAAATGCATATATTTGCTATTCTTGTTGGTAAGTTAACTTGAATGCAATGTCATAAAAAATTTGGCGTTTTTGTAGATTTACCTATCATATTTACTTGTAGTATACATCCAAGGATAAAGCAACTCCTTTTGGTGTTAGCAATTAATATTGTAGTTTTCATTCAATATTTGTAGCATTTGTTAACTTGATACTGTTTTCACGAAAGTCGAATGTTGTTGAGCTTATGAAATCATCGTTGTCTTTTGATAATTGATGAGCGTTTTCTTCAAAGTTATTCCAGCTAGATTCATGATTATTACAGTAAGCATGTGTGTATTTCTTTGCATTATCTGTTATATTATCAATGTGGAGATTGTAGAAATCCTTCCATGCTGTATATGAACCTTTTAATTTTTCTTCATTTGCTAAAAAAGATAGATGTAATAAGATCATCTCTCTGTTGTAATTTTCAGTGTCACAGTGTCTATTATATTTTATTAATATTTTCATTCTATCTTCTTTTCACTTTCTGTAGCTTTCATTGTAACTATAAGATGCAACAATGTCAGATAGGGTACAATTGTCAAGGGAAGAAGGATGTGCCTTGTATTTTTCTATAATGGACATGCACATTATGTCTGTGGGATTGCCAGGTAAGGCCTAGAGCTCATAATTGCGTTTTAGCACCAGAGATTGATCTTATGGCGGTGCTGTGTTGGTAATTGGAATGTCCTAGAGGCATGCTCTAGTGGTAGTGAGAGTATGATAAAAACATCTTGTTGAGCAGATATTTGTTGCATGTTTAGGAATGCGATCCAAGTTGCTTGATACGTGTCGTAGTATCGTTGTGTTCACGCTTGTATTTTTCTATAATTGCATTAAAGGTTCTTGTTATTGTATTATCACATTTTGTGAGGTATGATGATGTGCAATATGATGCAGCTGCACATGGCTCTAAAATATATTGAGTGTCTATATTATATTTTCGTAGATTTATAAGTTATAGTGTGAAAGGATTAGTATGTATATTTGCTAGATTATATTTTAAAATACTATTCCTTTGCCTTTCTGAGCATATGTCAATCTCGCTGGTGGTCTTACTTTCTCTGGTAGACCAATGTCGGATGCCACATATCTCAATCGTGTTATGGCAACTGCCATGTCATCGGTCGAGCATACCACGATCGAGGTATGTGGCATCCGACGGTACCTCGATTGAGGTATGTCAGCTGCTATGTCGGATGCCACATACCTCGATCGTGGTATTTGACATGCGGCCAAGTCATCGGTCAAGCATACCACGATCGAGGTATGTGGACTTGCCACGGTACCTCGATCGAGGTATGTCAGCTGCCACGTCGGATGCCACATACCTCGATCATGGTATTTGACATGCGGCCAAGTCATCGGTCGAGCATACCACGATCGTGGTATGTGGACTTGCCATGGTACCTCGATTGAGGTATGTCAGCTGCCATGTCGGATGCCACATACCTCGATCGTGGTATTCGACATGACCCATGTCATCTATCGACGATACCTCGATCGAGGTATCTAGACTTGCCACGATACCTCAATCGAGGTATATGTGTCTTGCCAGGATACCTCGATCAGGGTATAGGCTCGGTTTGGTGGATGAAAATGGAAGACCTCGATCGAGGTATTGGCTTGGTTCGATTGTCCTCGTGTGCCAATTTCATTGGAGACGATACTCGATCGAGGTATTTCACACTGAAGCAAAACCTTTGTATTTTCACTCGAGGGGGTGTCACACTCCCCCGCAAGTGGTTCGGAAGTGGACACCCTTAGCTTGCTACCTCCCAGCAAGATGTGATTTGCAACTCAGTCCCAACCAAGGACTTAGACCAGAAAATGCTTGATACAACCTTGTACATTTTGTGACATGATGGCTCATAGCATGATCATTTTTTGGAAATTGTTGACTCCTCAGTTACTTAAATATTGTTTGTATAATTTGAAATTAAGTAACTTGATTAAGCAAGTGTCATGTTGGTATGATTTTAAAAAATAAGTTAATTGAAATAAAGTAATGTTGCTACAATTTAAAAAGTGTCATGTTGCTACGATAAGTGTTATGTTGCTATTCTTTTATATGGTTTAATGAAATTATCATTATTTTATACACGTCTACATGTTCTTGATGCATTAATTGTGTCATTTTTAAGGGTTGATTTTAGGATTGAAATGAGCACAGAGGGAGAGAACGTACTCGATTAAGAGCATCCTGAGGTATCTATGGACACACTCCAGATGATGTAGGGTCTCAAGAGGCCGATTTGGATGAGCAACTGAATCACGTTGAGGCTCAAGACATTTTGAACTAGCGAGAGATTCTTGGAAGGGAGGGATTGGGTGTGTTTGCGCCACGGGTCCGATGGATGATGAGACCATGCTGCAAGAAGCAATGGACTTACAAAATGATGTGAGGTTGTAGAGAAAAATGATGCATATAGCTGTGGGTGGAGAGTGTGCTACAACTGCAAGTTGCTCCTCGATGAAATATTTGATGTGAAGGGCTCACAATCCTCAATGTCTACATATTCCGATGCAAAACTATATACATTTGTGGCTCATACCATTCGATACGTAATTGCTCAATCTCCAATTGAAGTAAATGAGACACCCAAGTCTGCATCAAAGGCTCTCGAGCAAGTAGAGACTCAATATCCTCACAATCCATCATAGCCTTTAAAGGAGTCTACTCCCGAAGCATCACAATCGAGTCCAGCCACCGCAAAAGTAGAGATTCAACATACGTCCGAGGAGTATAAACCCAAAGCATCAAAAGGGAGTCCACTCGCAGAAGTAGAAACTCAATCTACGGCCAAGGCATCACACCATTTTGGGGAGTCTATGCCCAAAGCATCCAAGCAAAGTCCACAAGTGGAAGTAGAGACTCATTCTATGCCACAAGAATCACAGCCTCCCGAGGAGTCAATGCCCAAGGAATCACCATCTACCCCACACTCAAAAGCAGAGATTAAATATATGCCCGAAGAATCACAACCTCCACTATATTCTATGCCTTAACCATCACAACCGAGTCCACACTTGGAAGTAGACAAATTCTATGCTCGAAGGAAGAGTCCATATATGCCTAAAGCATCAAAGCCTCAAGAGAAAGAGTCTGCTTCCAAAGCATCACAACGGAGTCCACAAAAAGCATCAGAATACACTTCATTGTGAAGATTTATGATGGGGCTTAGCATGTACATGGGTTTTTTTAAAAGTAGGAAAAACTTTATCAGCAAGCGATGCATGTACAAGCGCAAAGTCGCAAAACTTGTATTTGTGATTTTGTTGCTCATAATGTTATTTTGGTTGATGTTATTAAATGTGTGAATACATAATGAGCATTTATCATGGATGCATATTAAATGTGTGACTTGTTTTCCTTGGCTCACAATGTTATTTTGGTTGATTTTATTAAACATGTGAATACATAAGGGGCATTTACTCATGGATACATAAGGGACATTTACCATGGATACATATTAAATGTTTGATGATAAAATAAAAGCATCTTTTAGTCCAATCTATTATATACATTAAACTCATGATAAGAATATAATAATTATTTCTAAGATCTCACTTTATTTGAAATCTATCGTCTCACATTACAGTCTTGCACTTGTTACCTCACACTATGTAGTAGTGTGTTCTCGTCATCAACAACTCCTACTCTCTCAATTTATTTAATCAGTTTCACTTTATTTAAAGTCTAGCTTATTATACATAATAAACATCTCATGATAGGAATCTATAATTATATCATTCTTGTCTTCATTTAAAGTCTAACTTATTATATATAATAAATATCTCATGATAGGAATGTGATAATTATATTATTCTTGTGTTCAATCACTTCATTCATAGATTTAATTGTATTCAAAATCTATCCTCTCATATGTCTCTCACATTATGGGCTTCCATCTTTTACTTCACTCAATCGACAACTCACCTCTCTAAATTTATTTAATCGGTTTCACTTTATTTGAAGTCTAACTTAGTATAAACAATAAATATCTCATGATGAGAATCTAATAATTATATCATTCTTGTGTTCCATCACTTTATTTTATATATTTCAATGTACTCAAAATCTATCGTCTCCCATGTCTCGCATTACGATCTTGCATCTGTTACTTCACACAATCTAGTAGTCTAGCGTTCTCCAACCATCATCTTAGCGACATCTCAGCCTCTCCCAATTCTTTATTCTAAATCTTTCATCTCACAATCACATTAAGTCCAAGCCATCCCAATCTAGAAATCAAGTGGTATGTGACTTGAATAGTAAGAAATTAAATTTAACTAATTTAAGTACTAAGAAACACATTAATTTCAACCACGAGGACCGGACCATCAACAACTAATGTATGTTCAACCACGCTGGTTCAAGACAATCATAGGACTGGTAATGGAGCTAAAGCAGCCACGGTTGCATGATGTTCCAACCATCAGGCTGGTTTAGTAAAATAACAATATATTGCTTTTCTGATGTGAAATATATTGTTGTTCAGTTCTGCTCAACCACGCCATCGGGATGGTCAACATTTAATGTCTGTTCAATCATGTTGGTTTAAGACAATCACATAACTGGTGATTGAGCTGAACCAGCCATGGTTGTATGATGTTCCAACCATCGGGCTGGTTGGTTTAGTAAAACAACCATATATTACTTTTATGTTGCAAAATATATTGTTGTTGATTTTTGCTCAACCACACCACCGGGGTGGTCAATGTTTAATGGCTGTTCAACCATGTTGGTTCAAGACAGTCACATAAATGGTGATTGAGCTGAACCAGCCTACCGTTGCATGATCTTGCAACCACCAAGCTGGTTTAGGACAATCACATTTAGTCCAAGCTTGGTTTAAGAAATGAAACAAGTAAACTATCCCAAAGCTCAATCATAAATAACCACTGGGCTGGGTGAGGCACCACTCACCTGCGTTGTATCAAGCATGTGTATGATGTGCTCCTCAAACACCTTGCGTCTCATCTGCTTTTTACATATGTCCTTTCTATTTGAAGAAACTCTCGTATTTTTGTGCCAAAACTTCGTCACTGTAGCAACGACTTCCGCACTTAGGCTGCCTCTCCTATTCTTGCATTCTGTTGAAGCCCACAGACTTCTCGGATCAGGATGATCATGCATTGCTTCTGCTCTATGTTTAACCGCTAGAGCCACGTTGGTCCTTTTGATTAACAACATCTTTGACATTGTGCGCCCAAGCCGTTTCTCTGTTGTTTCATAGGACACCAACATAGCTAATGTCTCCCTCTTTGCAGCTAGTTGATCTAAGCTGTGCACCCCTTTCACGTTCCGTAGGCCATTTCTTAGGTTGGAGAGCATCACCTCTTGGAAGTGCATCTCCTGAGGTGTTGGTAGGGCTGTTACTCTACGAAATTTAGGGTGCAGGCTAAAGCTTATGAAGACTCGAGACTGGTACTCACATGAATGGCTTGATGTTGATGCCTCGAATGCTCCCACCAATCATTACACCACAGCTCATGTTCTTCGCTCCGATGGCAATGATCAAATGTGTGCATCTCCGAAACTGCTTCCTGCTGCTTCAACACCTTCCCTCAAGATCAACATCAAGAAGTAGGCCTTCCCTCAAGATGATGATTTTGGGGAATCGAAGAAGGGCTGAGCATTACATTCCATCACACCCCTTTAATGGGAATGTCCTTCCCAGATGAAGGGTTTAGGACAGTCAAAGTTCAAGACATCGTAGACACAGGGAGAACAGGAAATACAGGCACCAAATCCCTATCATGGGAGATGACATTCATCTTCCTTCTCCAAGAAGGAAATTTAGAGGAAGAAGCCTCATCGTCTAGCACCCTCTCTATTAGAATTACTGATCTGGTCATCCCTAGACTAGACTCGGACATCTACATGGAAGAGAGTCTTGACGATCCAACAGAGGAGATGGAAGCAGCTCAAGCATTGAGTCGCGCGCTATCGGATACTCCAACATTACTCGGAAGGAGACAACGTCCCCCACCACAATATGAGACAACCTAACAGACATAGATATGAGATATCTTCACGGCTCACCAAGCAACATTTTCTTTGTTATCACAATGCTGCAGTGTGATGTCACCAAGTAACACTCTTTCTCTGATCTCTGACATCAATGTGCTTTGTCCTAGAGTGATATACTAGATTTTTGGCCAATGCTTGAGCCGATTGATTATCACAGTATATTGTTGTTGGCTTTGACTCATCAAAGTAATCTATTTCTGACAATAGTCTTCTGAGCCATATAGCCTCACATGCACTTGTAGTGAGTGCCCCCTATATTCTGCTTCAGTCGAAGACAAAGAAACAGTTGGCTGTTTGTTTGACAACCATGATATAGCACCTTGACCAAGGAAAAATGCATATCCCTGTGTCGATCTCCTGGTCTCATGATCTCTGGCATAGTCACTAACACAGTATCCATGCAACCGTGGATGACTTCCTTTGTATTCTATCCCAAATTGTCTTGTACCTCTGATGTATCTCAAAACTCTTTTGGCTGCATTCCAATGAGACTGTTTTGGATTTGCCATAAACTGTGCTAGTGAGCTTACTACATAATAAATATCTGGCCGTGTGATTGTTAGATATATAAGAGATCCAATGAGCTACCTATAGTATCTGTCATTGACTGTAGGCTTTTCTGAATCTTTAGTAAGTTTCAAACTCTGTTCCATGGGAGTGGCTGCAATCTTGCAATCTGCCATATGAAACTTCTTCAGGAGACTGTCAACATACTTGAGCTGACTCATGAATGTGCTATATGAATCTCTCCAGAACTCAATTCCAAGACAATAGTGCATAAGTCCAAGATCTTTCATGTCGAACTCTACAGATAAGTCTTGTTTCAATTTTCTGATGAAGCTATCCTTGCTTCCTGTCACAATCAGATCATCTACGTACAAAAGTGCAATAGTAATGTCTTCCCCTTGAACTTTCTAGTAGAGAGTATGATCTGCATTGGATTTCATGTATCCCAGATCAGCAAAATACTTGTCGATTCTATTGTACCAACTTCTGGGTGCTTGTTTTAAGCCGTAGAGACTTTTCTTGAGATGACAAACCTTATTCTCCTTTCCTAGTTCAACATAACGTGCTGGTTGTTGCATGTAGACTTCCTTGTCTAGATAACCATTGAGAAATGCATTCTTGACATCAAGCTGATACACAATCCATTTGCTGAGTGTCGCTAGTGATATCAAGAACCGTATGGAATCCATCTTTGCTACTAGAGCATAAGTCTCATCATAGTCTTGACCATATTGTTGTGCAAATCCTTTTGCAACTAATCTGGCTTTATATCTTTGAATACTTCCATTTGGATTATGCTTCACTTTGTATACCCATTTGTTTGCTATGGCCTTCTTTCCTGGTGGAAGGTCACATAATTCCCAAGTATTATTCTTATACAAAGCATCCATTTCTTCATTCATAGCAGTTTGCCACTCTGGCTTGTCTACTGCGTCTTCGAAGTACACTGGCTCTTCTATAGCCATGATGGTAGTCATAAGAGCATAGTTGGTGGTTTCCACCTGAATTGCTTTTCCTTTCTGAGCATATGTCAATCTGACTAGTGGTCTGCTTTCCCAAGTAGACCGTCTGAGCTGCTGTGGCTCTGCTTGGGGTGTTGTTGGCAATTCTTGCTCTTCTTCGTCAACTTGTTCTGTAGATGACTGTGAAATCGATGCTTCTATCTCTTGTGTAGGTGAGGTTTTCCATTTTGATTCCTCATAAAAAATTACATCTCTGGAGATAATGACTTTGCGGTTGATGGGATCATACAATTTGTATGCTTTGCTTTCTTCACTGTAGCCAACCATGATGCATTTGCGTGACTTCGCATCCAATTTCCTGCGATGATCATCATGTATGTGGGCATATGCTATGTAACCAAATATGCGGAGATGCCCAATGTGTGGCTTGTGTCCAGTGAATGCTTCATAAGGAGTCATACCCTGTATCGGTTCGGTACGAAGCCGATTAAGCAAGTACTTTGCTGTAGCTATTGCTTCTACCCAATATTGATTCGGAAGATGCTTTTCACTAAGCATTGCTCTAGCACTGTTTGCTAAAGTCCCATTCTTCCTTTCAGTTCTTGCATTCTGGTGAGGAGTATCTGCACATGTGAATTCTCTTCGAATGCTGTGATTTTTGCAAAAGTTCATGAAGACATGTATTCACCTCCTCTGTCTGATCTCATGACCTTGATCTTTCTGCCTGTTTGGTTTTCTACCATGGCTTTGAATTCTTGAAATCTGGAAAACATTTTAGATTTCTCTTTCAGAAAGTAGACCCAACAATATCTGCTGTAGTCATCGATGAAGGTCAAGTAATAAAGTGAACCATTGATGGTGCGGGTCTGGGCATAACCCCATACATCTGTATGTATCAAATCAAGAGTACCTCGTGCACGAGAGGTACTTCTGACAAAGTTGGTTTGCTTTTGTTTGCCAAAGTAGCATGCTTCGCAAACCTTTCCAAGAAACTGTAGCTTCGGAATCCCAATTGCCATATTCTGATTCCTAAGATCTAACAAGTACTTGAAGTTGACATGACCATATCTCTTGTGCCATTTTGCAGATAGTGGCATCTGTTGCATTTGAGCTAACATGGCATGCTTATCTGGTACTGTAGCTAGCATCCTGTATAAGCATCCTTCCTTGACACCTTTTGCTACTAGCTGACATCTTTTGGATTTGTCTCTGATAGTGCATTCATCACCGTTGAAGATGAATTTGTAATTGTGTTCCGTCATTTGACCTACTGACAAGAGGTTCTTGCTAAGCTTCGGAACATAGAGCATATCTTTGACTAATCCTTTTGTACCAGTGAAATTGTTCATAGGGATAACAGCAGCCACATGGGGCATAGAGCATCCGCTACTTGGGAGCTCAAGCCTATAAGAGTGATGATTGGCTTGGCGGGAGCCTTCTGAAGAGCCGTGAGCTGTTTGGTTGGTTGGAGACGCTGCGTGTCGATGAAGTAGTTGTAGCTACTATAGGGGTCACCCCCTATCGATAGGGATCCATAACGTCTGATGGCTGTGTAGAAGGCCGCAGAGTAGTCAGTGGGAATGCACGCTGAAGGTCGCTTGTAGGAGGCTTGTGGAGCGACTGTGTAGAAGATATTGGGCCTTATGGAGGCTGGCAGCTCGCTTGTGCTACTGTTATGGAGCACTGCCAGTTGAGGAAAGCTCGTATGAGCTTGTTGATGGCGGCTGGCAATAGAGCTAAGAGCTCTTTGGAGCTCGATTTTCTGCCTTCATACTGTGCTGTCAGCCGACTTGGAGCGGCTTGTTGGAGAGTCGAGGGTCGCTGCCTCTTGAGCTTTAGGCAAGACAACTTTGTGAAGGGTCTCTCTCAATATCTCGCTCAGAAAAACGATCTAAGTCACAAAAAATCTCAGAAAATTGTCTCACTTTCTCTCCCTAAGAAGAAGAGATGAACGAAAATCTCTCATGCAAGTGTAGACGGAAATTTCTTTCAAAGGACGGAATTTTCTCTCCAATGAATGGAAATTCTCTCAACGGAAGTGAACGGAAGAAACTTATGATCACTCAAGAGAACTCTCACAATCTCTCTCACACTCTCAAGAATCGCAATGCCTCAGCGGAAGGCAAGGAAGCTCTGATACCATGACAAAATATGAAGAGGGGAGAGGAGAAGAGTGGAGATGAGGAGAGAGGGCACAGCTAGAGAGCACACTACAAATGACTAACTGTATACTAGATTTAGTTAAAAAAATAGAATATATACAAACCCTTTTAGGGTTAGGGTTAGGGGATCTAACCCTTTCCTTTATAGCACTCTATAAGGTTAGTGCTATGCACATATGATCACGTGATGGTGCTATGCACACATGATCACATGATGTTGAGCATGAACTCTCAACACAAATTGCATATTTTTAACTTCTTCCATTTTAGGGTGAATCTAGATGCCAATACCAATAGCTATCAATGTTCTAAGACCACCATGTAGTAGTCCCAATAGTTTCGATTCCAAAATTTCAATCTGATTTTGTTCAACAAATCCCAAAAAAGTTATGGATCGTGAGTGGAGCATGCCCTCAAATGGGTGTGCATCACTTTAGCACAACATTGGAGGCTCATTAATCCATGCTTAATGTTCTCATTTAGGTGTGTCCTTAGGTTGAGGAGAAGCTCACGTAGTGTACTTTTGAATGATTACTGTATGTATAGACTAAATTTTAATGTTTTTAAATAAATTGCTATATCCTATAGTCTTTAGGATGCATGCTTCACATGCAACATAGCACTTGTAATGATTTAACTATCTCGTTCCAAATCCTTATTCCATAATTTTTTGGTCTCATGTTCAAGTTTGGAAAGTATACTACAACTTAAAGACGAAGTTTGCCAAATTCTGTTGAGCAATGCATAAGTTATGGGTCATGCAAGATACCTATTTACAGAAAATTCCCTGAACCTCAACAAAAATGGCTACACCCAAGCAAACAATTACCTCAACGCTCAATATAATCACATCAAGGATCTAGTCGTGAATCTTTGCATCTTCAAAGACATACCTCTTTCAATGAGCATTTTGGACCACATACCACTAGTTTTCACCTAGTTAGTTAGGTTGAGAAACAGCCTAATATATAACATTTATAAATATGCCACATAGGAAAGAGTAAATGTGTAAACTAGAAGCATTTGATATCATCTTGCCTACTCACATAGAACAAATGTTCCCATTAGACTAGACCATAACACATATACCCTTGCAAAACTTTTGTATTATATGCTCAAGGCTTCCATTGATACCTTTCAAAATTTTTGGATTTTAATGTTTTCTTGTTCAAGTAACTTTTGAATCCAGTTCATTGCTCGCTTATTTATATTGATGCAGCTATGCTTGTGTATGCCCACAAAGTAACCTGGAGTAGGATGGCAATAAATAGTGTGCCCTTCCACTATACTTTAAGGAAAAAAGTTGTGCACAACTCCAGGGTGAGGTTTCAAAAATTAGCAACTCAGGGTTTTATACATATAAAATTAGAAAATGGGTATATAAAATGTAAAATTTGAAACATGTATACATACAAGAAGGGGTTGATAAATTGTGTTGAAGAAAAGTAAAAAATTAAGTTATAGGGGTATTTTAAAAAAATTCTCTAATTCAAGTGCTATGTAGGGTTCTCATATAGTGAACCCGTCACACTATGTAGGGTTCTTATATTGACCTTGATATTAGGTCAACATGACAAATAGAACAAGGTAGAAGGAGCATGACCAAGCAAAAGCATCACACAAGAAAATGAATAATCATGAAAGTGTAGTTCATTCAGTAGAGAGTGTTTAAAGAAGGGGAGGGAAGGAGGTGGTTCGGGGGAAGGAGCAGGAGGAGGGCTTGGGGGGGTAGGGGGGCGAAGGAATACTTAAAAAGTTATATAAAAACTTTGTCTCCATGCAAAATGGCATGTAATTATACATGGAATATAGTTTTTATCAATAAGGTCTTCCCTAGGAGGATACGTTTCTCTCTACTTATCAATGTTCACCACCCTCTCTACTTATCAATGTTCACTATGAACTTATTTTGTGGACTCATTGACTATTCACATTTTCATGAATTGTGAATTATGAAACAATACTCATTTCTTTTGCATTTTACCCACATGAATTTAAGGGCAATGCTTCGTTTTGGGATCTCTTCTTCAGTGTATATATTTTATATAACCACACATAGTGAGGATGGGGAGGCGGCATGCTTCCTTCCCCAAATAGTTATAGTCTCTCTACTTATCAATGTTCACCACCCTCTCTACTTATCAATGTTCACCAGCGTTGATTGTTACTCTACCCAGTTCATGCTACTTTTGCTCATGCTTTGCCACTATTGTGCCATCCTACTCATTAATTGTTGAACAATAATTCATGGAGATATTGGGTACATGAATGAAGATACATTGACCCACCTTCCTTTTCACCCCTCTCCTCTCCCCTTCAAACTATATCATTGGTTTTGGGGTTATGTCTTGCTTGGTTTTTGTGAATCGTATGAGCATGACATATGTTGGTTTTTTTGGCCACACACTTGTGAGTATTTCATACCGACGTTCGAGTTGGAAAGCAACGTCGCTCGAGTGAGACAACTAAAATACATCTGTAAAGCTATGAAAATTACCTACGTTGCATGGCGCATCATTCAGAGCTGGTAGCAATCGAGTTTAAGCGATGCACGCAAGCTGGATGCAAGCAGCAAAGTTAGAATGTCCACCCTTATTTGGGTCGGCAATGATAAACCCGTCTCCATTTCGATCGTCAATCGGATTGTACAATTCGCCGGCAATGATAAATCCTTCTTCATTTCGATTGTCAATCGGATTGTACAATTCATATTATGACCTTTGGATTAGTTGTCGCTGATAGGCAGTGATAGCACTCGAAAATTGTTGAATTGTAGCGAGCAAAAGCTACCTTAATCATTGAGTACAGTGTCGGACTGGAGACGTGGTAATGCGACACCCACGAGCTTCAACACGTTACTCCAGTAGTCCTTGTCTTCAGATAGCAACGTAGCAGAGAAGTTCAGCGGAGTTGATGTTACTGGAGTAGCCGTAGCGTTAGCTTGATGTACGCCGTCCAACAGTGATCGCGGCGACGTGGAGCCTGCTTCACACACGCTCATGTTGCTGCTCCCGCAGCTGGTGTTGAAGCTGCTCGGGGAATTGGCCGTGACACTCCGCACAACAGGTGCCGATTGAGCTGGATCTGGACTTTCTGTTGAGAAAATTTGAGCTTCCGTCCATAAAAATGGAGGATTTTGGGCCTTTTGCGGACAGGAGTTCTCGTCGTGCAGGCTCGTGGGGATGAGATCATTGCAGTTAGACTGTCTGAAGAGATCGCCAGCTTGCTGCACCGTCAGTTCGTGGCCGCTTGAGCACGAAATACTCAAATCAGAATTCCTTCTGCCTTCAATGGCATCTTGGGGAGCTCCCATATGGACGAATGCACCACATTGATTTTGTAACGTGCCACCTTCCTGCGATTCCGTCGTGCCCCCAAGGTATTTCTTACTGGGCACCACATCACTTTGGAACTCAAGCTCGGTAGTGTTCTCGAAAAATGGCAGCGTCTGCGTATCAACAAAGGAGCAACTCAGAGCTGCTGACGACGCAGCGGCCATGTCATCTAAGCCTTCGAGCTTGAACGAGGCTCCCTGCAAGCTCTGCGAGCCGATATCTTGCAGGCACGAGAGGGGGCTGGCAACAACTTGACTCTTATTTGGGGCGGAAAACTCGGAAGAACAAGCGAATGTAGATTGGGCCTGTAGAGATTGCTGCCAATTTCGATTGAGATCCATTGCCCCTGTCTCATGCGTTCCCCAAGTGAAAGGCCTCGCTTGATTTGGATCTGTCCGCATGGATTGTTGAGCAGCTTCCTGTCCCAAAAGTCTCATCAATATGTGGTGTGGAACAAAGTTGGAATTTGCGTCCATGATTGGTTGAGGACGAGCAATCTTCAAGTAGTTGCGCGCTAATCGAGCCTCGGCCTCGAGCCTAGCAGTCTCCCACTGAGCCATATGGCTGATGGTGGAGGAGATGCTGGAATTGGAGCTGAAAGAGTCGTATAAGTCGAACTTAGGCAGATGGGTTACGGGATCAATGCCCATTTGCAACAAGCGCTTCTTCAAATGTGTATTCCAGTAATTCTTAATCTCGTTGTCAGTTCTGCCTGGGAGATGAGTGGCGATATTCGACCACCTGTGTTCAATCAGAGAGTGAGTGACCATAGATGAAATCCATAAAGGAAATCGAGCATTTGAATCTGATCTCTATTTCTCAAATGCTGCAAGAGAACGTACCGATTTCCAAGCAACGCATGTAGCTGGATGATCGTCTGTTCTTCCTCGAAGGAGAAATTCCCACGTTTGATGTCTGGACGAAGATAATTTGTCCACCTTAGGCGACAACTCTTGCCGCATCTCGAAAGCCCTACACAGAAGGATGACCATCTAATGTTGTTAGTGGAACGAAGCCGGAGCTGATTTTTGTAATGTTTTCCATCGTATCGTGATTAGGCGTTACCCGCAAGTTTTGGTAGAGCTCGCCAACTTCCGTGGCCGTTGCACTCAATGTAAGCGATCAACTTGCGATCCTCTTCGGGAGTCCAGGGTCCTTTTTTGACTCCGAGCTTGTCGCAACAAGGCGCGCGGCCCATGGCAGGAATGCAATGGTACGCTGAAAGGCAAACACGAGCAAAGAGGAGCACGCCAACTGCTATATAAATTATGGCGAGCGATACTGCGGCTCCAGCAAAATGCTGCGAGAGAACTTGGGGCTAGGTAGGTGCACGGTGCACAGCTGCGGCAACAATCAGGCAAAGAGCACTAGCAAACGGTCAGAGTAAGGGATGGCAATAGCAGACAGCTTCTGGAGCAACAGCAGCCTGCAAGACGAGCACGGGGAAAGCAAAAGGAGCAAATATTACCAAACACAGGTGTTAAAGATGAATACGATGAACGAACAGAGGCAGATATATAGAAAGCAAGAGCAAGCCAGCAACAACAACAGAAAAGAAATGGAATTAAGCAAAAAGAGTTACTGATGCAGCTCGATGGGTAAGGGGAAGAGAAGCAAGCATCTAGAGCTACAAACTAGCAGCTGCGGGTGGAGCCTGGTGATTGCACAGCAGCGCAAGTAGCAATCGGAAGAGATATCTAATCAGAAAAGGAGATGGCAAGAATATGGAAATTGCAAGAGGTTGAGGGAAAGATTGGTGCAGGGAGACGTCTATTGCTCTATAGCCATAGCCACAGCTCTTATAAGCAGTGAACAACAGGAGGGCGAGCTCTAGATAAATGCTCAGCTTTGGAAGAGATGACAGGGGCGCGCTACCTACGTGGCACCCTCTCCTGGCCCCACCTCCCCTTCCGACATAGCTTTCCGCTGATGCTGTCCTTACGTCTCCGCCATGTGGACCCCTCTTCCATCCGCCACGTCTGTATGCGCCCCTGCTAATCGAAGCTTCGATGGTTGACGGACCCGATTAAGACCTCCCATCAGCCTGCCGTCCACGTGTCCAGTCTGGAAAAAAACAAAAATGAGCATGCAAGCTGAGGACATTGAAGATCTTTGTGCGCCAAAATACAAAGGACTTTAAGAGACTCTTTTGGATTCCGGACCTGTTTTAGAGCCTGCCATGCCCCTAAAATGTGTTGGATGCTTGTGGGAACTATCCAACCCGTCTCCATGTGTCAAGCCTCACCAACAAACCTCATAGCTTTTAAGTCGATAAACCACCTTTGATTTTTTAGCATTACTTTAGCTTTTGGATTTTGGTGCAACGTGATCACCTTATTCAATCACTCGCTCTCGAAAATTCAATCAATTAGTCGATCTCTCAACTCAATTTGTGACACTTATCGCAAGCCTTATCGCGCGATTCACGTATTCACAGGCAGCGCTTAATCACTCTTGCCCTCGCTGATCCCTTGCCTCTCGCTCTTGCAACTCCTCGCTCCCTCTCCTCACTCCATCTCCCCTCCTCCCCTCTTCCTCTTTGCCCTCCTGCCCTGGGGGGGGGTTGGTCTATATAGTGGTGCGCAGAAGCTTCTCGAGAAGCTGTAAGTGCCAGAAGAATCGAGCTGCAAGTGCCAAAAGAATCGAGAGCTGTAGCTGCTTCCGAAGAAGTCGCAAGTAGGGTAAGAATCCAAAGGTAGATTAATCAAGAGGCATTATTTTGTGAGCATACTTTCATTGCGGCCGATTAACACATTAACCTTACCTTAATACCTATCTTCTTTCAATGCTCACAGTAACTAAATAATGGATTCTCTTTTTGGGAACATCGTGGGCACCTATTGATTACATTTTTATGAGCACTTTTAGAGATCAAGATGTGGCCTTAAAGTTCACAAACATAAAATAAATTGAATCATCATTCTTACTTTTAGTCGTAATTATGGCATTCGGTGTAACAGGAGTCTAGAGGACTTTTATTGGTCGAAGATCAATAAATTACATTTTTATGAGCACTTTTAGGGATCAAAATGTGGCACTAAAGGTTACATAGATAAATAAGGTAAGTAGAATTGGAGTTGGGAAGTTATGTAAATTTGAATATTCTTTAGAGGTGGTTTGCATGTTTATTTTAGTGCTTGTTATACTATAGCAAAATGTAACAATGCAAAACACTGATAACATATTTTCTCATATCCAGTTTTTTCAATTGGAAATCTTGTCATGCAATCTATAATCCTTTGTCGCTACTTTGTTTACTATGTTCATATAACAATATTGATTGTTTGAACCCAACTTAATAACTATATGAGCCTATAAACCATATATTTTCTTGAATTTCATCAACACATCTCATCATTTATATAATAGTTCTTGTTGTTATAACTTACACAAGACAATCTGGATATTGCAAAATAGGAAAGTTAGGATTCTCTAATGAATTAGAATTTACGTATCAAAAGTAGTTTACAAACATCAACATGATTTTATTTTTTGTTGATTATCAAATATATCTATGTATACACACATTGAGGATTAGTGGAAAAGCAACAAAAAACTAGCAATATGAAAACAATGATAATCAAGTACACTAAAATGCCTAGCATTTAAAAATTTGAGAGAGGATATTTTCCTTGAGCATTGTGATGGGTCACCAGTCCCACCTTGACCCTACTGGGCTTTTTAGGAAAGAGCTTGACCAGCCTCAAACGGGGCTCCTTTCTTAGCCGCCCTATTCACCATCCTTGTCAAGTCTGAGCCTATCAAGTCCCAGAACGTTGAGACTCAGTGCACGGTCATCTTCCAAGGAGTCTAGAGCGATATTTAGCTCCTTGAGAAGGGCTTAGCAAGAGCCAACCCTTGCGTATCCGAGATCTTGCAATCCAGACCTAGGAGCAAGTCATGCATGTTGGTCTGCCACTCGGTCGTCTACACCACGACCTCACCTACCACCTTACTTAACTACAGATAGAAGACCTCTGCAATGTGCCAGTACTCCATGACTATTTACATGTGAATCCTCCACTCTATCCCCACCACTTCCCGAGCTTGCTTAGGCTTACAGGTCTGAAAGAAAAGCTTGGACCACTCCAAGTCCTAGGTGTCAATGCGTCTTCAATTTCCTGGGCACAAATCGCAGACTCTACCTCTGTCATAAGATTACGTGATCTAGTCTGGGCAAAAGGCCCTCTTCTTCGAGCTTGACCTCGACAAAGCCTATGACAAGGTGAGATGGGACTACATTCTGGCTGTGTTTGATTGGCTGGGGTTTGTCTCGGCTTCGCTAGACTTGTGAGTCCTCTCTTTGCGAATGCATCAACGGTGTTGTGTTGAATGGCAGGGCAGTTGGGCGGTATGAACTCAAAAGTTTCGCGAGGCAAGGGTGTCCCCTTGCCCACCTCCTCTTCGTGGTTGGTACGGTCCCTCATCCACATGCTCAAGTCAAATGCTGAAGCAGGGCTCATACAGGGCCTTAAGCTCCCCACATGCAATCTAATGGCATTACAGTTCTTTGCTGATGATACTATATCTTCCTCAAAGACCAAAGCAACGTGAACCACCTTCTTGAGACCATTGAATGCTTCTGCCGTGCTTCTAGCTCTAGATGCAGCTAGCAAAATACCTTCATGCTGTGCATGGCCGACGACCCCCCCGAAGTGGCTAGTGAATCTTCAAGTGCAAGTGATTAATAAGGGGGATGTGGTGCGGTACTTGGGCGCCCCACTAAGCATGGGCGGTACCCTCAAGAAAAGATTTCTTTGGTTCAAAGAGCAAGTCAAAGCTAAACTCAGGTTATGGCACGGGTTGAGCCTGGGGTGGAATGACTGCTTCATGATAGTCCAGCATGTCCTCTCAACAGCAGCAACCACTTATGTCTCCTCCATCTCGAATTTTAAAAGATCTCACTAGTTAGATTTAGAAAAGCTGCTCCGTGCGTTCCTCTGGGCTGAAGAAGACAAAAGGAGGAGGATGCACTACATTTCGTGGGAGCTGATGAAGCTTTGTAAGCACTTGGGTGGGTTGGGGCTTCCAGACATCGCCACCAAGAGTACTTCCCTAACTAGCAAGTGGTTGCCAAAAATGTTCACTGATGGGGTGCCATGGGTTGATCTGATGCAGTTCTTCATCAGCCAGGGTAGAGGAAAAGGAGTCAGAAGGTGGCCAGACCCCCCATGGTATGATCGCTTGCTCTCGTATTTCTTGCTACTGTGGTAAAAAGGTCTGACTTGGTGGCCTAGCTAGTTGTGTCATGGAAGGAATGCTGTAAATACATTAGTGGGTCCCTAGGCATGGGCTACGTGGTGATGCCACCTTGCAGGAATCGATTTGGTGGAGTAGGGCCTTCAGGAAGGAGGGCGAGGCGTTTGGTTGGCATAACCGAGTCAGGGCCTGAAACTTATTCAAGAAAAAAGCCATAGTATGGCTTGATCTTTGGGACCGAAAGCAAGCTGACTACCTCCCCTTGGACGCCTTGCAAGCCAAGTTCCACATGACTGTGGGGGAGTCGGATTTGATGGCGGCGATACTGGAGCGCATTCCAAAAGATTGTCCTTCGGATTATGTTACCTCATTGGATGGGCGGGCGCTCCATTGGCGGATTGACAACACCCGCTTGAAGAGTCTTACGACCAAGGCGGCTTACAAATCTCTCACGCAGGCCCACATCGTAGCTATAGACTTAAATCAGAACTAGGGGCTGAGAAGAGGATTCAAATGGTGGAAGTCTAGATTCCGTGAAATATGGAAGAATTGCAAAGTGGGCAAGGCCCATTTTATGTTATGGAAAATCGCCCACAAGTGCCTTCCCCTTAGAGGCCATCTAGCGAAGAGGCTCATTGTTGTGAACCCCTCGTGCCCCCTCTGTGGAAGAGCCAAGGAGCTAGAGCTCCACACCATGTGGGGGTGCATAGTTACGAGATAGGTTTGGTTCAGAGTTGAGGCCACCATTAGAGCCTTCAGTTTGATGAGATGATTTTTCTTGGGTAACAAATAGCGCAGAGCTCTTCTTAGGGACACTGCAAATCTCTCATCCACCTTGGCCGCCAGCTGGCCATATATCTGCTCCTGCGATTCTATTGGGGGTGTGGGAGGTGAGGAATGGTAGTGTGTTCTGCCAGCCGTTGGGGGCGGCACTGAGGGAGTCAACTGTCTTGGGAGTCGTGAAGGTGTTGTTGCAAGACTTAGCCGCGATTTTGAAGGAAATTGACCCAGTGGTTAGCGGCGTGCTTGCTGAGGTTGAAGGTGCTTTCACTGGGGGGTAATCGAGGGTAGGCTACATGTAGCGTAGGTCCAAGGTGAGGCCCACTAGGGACCAAAAATGACTGCGCCACCATGATTCTAAAGGAAATCGACCCGGTGGTTAGCAGTGCGCTAGCTGAGGTTGAAGGTGCTTTCATTGGGGGGTAATCGGGGGTAGGCTACATGCAGCGTAGGTCCAAGGGCGAGACCCACTAGGGACCAATTTTTGCTCTGTAGGCCCTTTAGGGCCCAATTTTGTATAATGGTAATTTTTGCTTGGGTTGACCACCCTCTTAATAAAATTGGCATATTTTTAAAAATTTAAAAAAAGAGTGATAGAATTGAACTTTTCTGAGTCTGTTCATAGATATAACATCATCTTTTAACCATTAGGAAGATTCAAAATCTTAACTAAGCATTATAGTGAAACCTAGTGAATTTAAAAGGTATTTTGACAATGATCTCACATACCAAACATCACCAATCTATTGACATTCATGCAGTAGATGTGATATTATGTAGTTCATAAAACTAATTGTGTTCTTTGATGCATTTCCATCAACCTACAAGAAATTTACTATGAGAGGTTAGATCAAGCTCCTTCAATTGGAGTCTCGTGATTTAACAATTGCAATTCTCGATCCAAATAGGAAGCCATGTTCTAAACAATTTGCATAGTAGCATGTTTTCTCCTTAAAAGGTTCATGAATGCTAAAAGCATGGATATTTGTGTCTCTAACTTGTTGATTAACTTCAGATGCACTTTAAAAGACAAGCTTAGAAATTAAATGTTATTTACTTCTTGAAGATCCTATATTGAATGTTGTGAGGAAGTATATAGTATAGTGCCTTTAATATTTACTCAAATTAAAAGCCCAGTATTATAAATCTTTTTACTTGAATTACCATTTGGGTGTTAAAGCATTGAGAAGTTAGAATGTAGTTCTAGTAGCCTTGCAGAAAGATAAAATCCAAACAAAAATCTCGTTCGATAATAAAAGCTGTTCAAGAACTTATGAGTCCATAGTAGAATAAATATTAAACAAAATAGATTTCCCATGAGCACTAAACAATCATTCAAATAGCATGACTATTTCTTCTAGCAATACTCGCTACAATAGGTTACTGAATTGCATAGACCTAGATGAATAGGAAAAAGCAAAGTTGACTAAATGGTCAACTAGCTAAGGGCCTGCAGTAGCACCAATTCAGGTTCACCAACAGTTAATAGGTTAAACATCAAATATTTTGCATCATTTTGATAATAACAACATTCACAACGGCAGTCTAAACTTGCCCATCAATTATTGTGAATCTAGTGTCTTCTTATTATACCTTAGAATTGGAGATCAACAATATAGACTTGTATGATAACTTCTGCATAGTGGTTAGTAAATTCATATATAGTGAGAGAAGAGAGAAAGGGTGGTCATGAATGAGAGAGGGACAACAATGAAGAGAAGGAGAAGGGTAGGGGGAATATGCAATGAGAAAGGGGGAAGTGTGTGTGTGTGTGTGTGTAGATTAAAAAGTCCCATCAATAATTGAGCCATACACTTAATTCCATCAATTGGATAAAAAGTTAAAAAAGGAAAACATATAAGGAAAAAATGTTTGAGACATCTAAGTTGAAAAATGCAACTAGAGTTTGCAAAAATTTTGATCAAATTAAGAATTTTTAATAATATTAAGTTTGACAAACATAATATTGAAAAACAATGTCGAATCCTCAGGCAATCCAGGTTCCGAGGGGTCGAGGTCCACTTACCTGCCACCATCCAAACAAACTAGGTGTTAGAACATCATAGTTACATTTGGCTAGATAGCTAATGCCTGTTTTCCCCGGCTTGTTATCGCTTTACCTAGGAATATAGACAACCATATGGATTCTTAGATAATAAACAAAACAATTTAGCCACAAGTGGAGTACGGAGCGAATGAGTGCATGGGTTAAGAAGGGATTAGAGGAGGTATGGGACGATTAGTGGGCTTGGTATGTGGGGTGGTTCAAAAGAAAGTGTAAAGGGAAGATTTCATGAGGGTACATAAAACAATAACTCATAGTTAGGGAACTATACATGTGTCTGTGTGCATGTGTGTGTGTGTGTTCGTGTGTAAAGAAATCAATGTCTATTGAGAGAGAGAGAGAGAGAGAGAGAGAGAGAGAGAGAGAGAGAGAGAGAGAGAGGGAGAGGGAGAGAGACATAGCTCATGATGTGGCTTTGATTAAACTCGCTTTTCACCTCAGGTGGGTCACTTAGTAAAAAATAGAGAGAGAGAGAGAGAGAGAGAGAGAGAGAGAGAGAGAGAGAGAGAGAGAGAGAGAGAGAGACATAGCTCATGATGTGGCTTTGATTAAACTCGCTTTTCACCTCGGGTGGGTCACTTAGTAAAAAATATAAAATGATAGGTCCCTTAAAGGAAGGAGATTTTTTAATTTGGGGGACTTATGGGCCATTTATGGATAGGAGGGGATTCAAAATATACTTACCAAATAGAATTATGGTATGTACATGGAGTATACATGTGTGGAGGCGACTTCTAAATTCCAAATTACAACCGTTAAGAGGGGTAAACAATTATACCAAAAAAACTAAAAATTTTAATTTAGGGATATTTTAAATATGTTCTTGCTCAAAGAGGTTTTTAGGGTTTTTAGAGAGTGACTACCCTAGGCTTTTCACCCTTTCTGTCATTCCCTCCTTCTAATCAGTGAATTTACATGTTGGAGGGGCGTATTGTTATAATACAAAATTTGTTAGATGGTTTCAAATTATGGGATTTCAAATGGTGAACAAAGCACCATACACACTTATGTCAAACATATTCAGCTAATCTTTCTTTTAGTGGGCTCTTAATGGAACTTATCATTAATCATAGTTTCCATATAAATAAACATATGCTTCCTTTCTAAATGAAAGGATTTTCCTCTGGTCTATATTTGTACTAAATTAATTAGTTGTAATGATTTGTCACATCAGTATCTAAAGTACAATGTTGTCAAGTTTAAATGTTCATCATTCTTGACATGAGAATATTATGACATCCCTTAATGCTTATGAATACAAATCAAATAGCTTAACCAAACTTTCCTCTTTGGTCATGTTGTATTTGAAGATCTACTGAAAGAAGAAGTCCACACTTGATGATGGCTCATTTTCTTAACAAAGGGAGCTCCTAACTTCGCTCAATTTTCAAAGGAAGAAGCAAAAATTTTCAAGATACATTCAAGTTTTCATATAAGCTCTATGAATTTTTGAATACAATAACCATTATAACCTATAAGGTAACTAGGGAAAGGCATGTTGGCCGATTACCACATCTACAGTATTCATCTCAGTCTGTTGAGGACAGTCAAACACTTTAGTATAGGGTTTTCAGAGCTCCACATAGCTTATGCCGTGCTTGAAGTTGCGCTTTAAGAGCTCTAAAATTTCCTTTTCTTTTTAATAAATTTAAATTTCTATCGCAAAAACAAAAACTTAGAAAACCTTGGGAAAGGGTGAAAATCTTAGAAAACAACCAACAAGATTGTGTGAAGTGGCAGTGAAAGCCCATTAGGAGCAATTTTCAAAAATTGCTGCGGCAGCTGTTTTCATTATTTGAAAATGCGTGTCTAGGCCCAGTGGTGTCGGAAGATGATTTAAGCATAGCAGCATTCCGTGCTACGGCCAAGAGTAAAAAGGGAGGGATGAGAAAGTGAAGATGACTATGATGCCATACAATTTACTCAACGTTATGACAGAAATTCATTGAAAAGAAGAACCAAGAGAAGGCAGAGCCAAGGATGACGGGACTGCGGAATCCGGCCCACAGGACAGCAAAGTCCAGCACGGCAACAACTTACAACGTCCATGAGTCACGGTGAAAGAGGCAGGCTTAAAAAAGATTGACAGTTATGAACAATCATCGTGGCGGAGCGTGTGTGAAGCAGGATTCAACAGGAGGCCTGTGAGGGCTAATGCTTTTCAGGCGCATGCGCAGCACGCCGCCTCGTCAGCACTCAAACGCAAACCCCCAAAAAGTTTCCACCGTCAGCGCGTCCACCGCCACAGCCCGCATCTCCATACACCTGGCACTTACCCCGCGTTGCCGGACCGCCTGGGTCGATCCCATTGGCCCAACCCATGACCACGGCGCCACGTTAATAGCCGCCATGTGAATACGCGGCCCACCGCCATTAACTCCGGTCTGGGATTGACTTTTAAAAGTGAGGCCAATGTAAAGTTCGTCCTTGTCGTTTATCCCCGTCATACGGCGGCAAAGGCCGAAGCTCGACGTGACGTGTCCGTGATTGCCGTGGTATCCGCCCGTCATCGCCTGGCACGTGGCCTCCTGTAAATCGACATCCTGGGCCTTTTTGGCCGTCGTCCACGAGCCTGGTCGGTTTTTCACCTGTGACAGCTCGTGCCATTTTTTCCTTGGCCGCTCACCCTTCCCTCCGTAGTCTCCAGATTGCAGCCTTCAACTGGTAGACTTCCTATGCTCCCTCACCTCTCACCAACACTAAAGACCACCTGGTGGGGAGGACCACACCTCGATATCACCCCCCCTCGACCGAGTTCATGTTACTTCGCTATCGCACCACCATGCTCAAATTCGCATTTCTTTTCTTCTTCAGCACTATCAGAAGTTCGAAACAAGCATTAGCCTTTGCAGAACTACCTTCCCAACCTAAAATGTCCACTCATGGCTACAAGGTACTCTCCAAGCTTTCAGCAACAACATAGTCTCACTATCACCCATTCTCATACCAAAAGCAGTCACTCTCAATATTGAGCCTTCATTGGTCAATCCTTTTGAGGGTGGATCACAAAAATATGAGACATTATTGTTTGCACTCTTCTAGATCCTTTATATATAATTGTGTGCAGTGTATATGAGAGGAAAACAAGATCCCTTGGTAACCACATCTACCTATAGACTTATTTTCATTTACCTTTTAAAATGTTAAATGTTGTACTCAATAGCAGCAACACTATTAATTTCATCAGGGACACAACAAAAACCACACACAATAGAAACAAACCACATAGGTCCTCTCCTCTAGCTTAATGGTGACACTCTAGAACACAATGAGAGGAATAATACGTGCCACCCAAGGTCGTTGATATCAAGCTATGGAAGCTTAGGCACTCAAACTACTATGATCCATTCCTAGATTCATGGAATTTGATCTATAATGTAGATGCTAGGGAATCACACTACTAGAGTCCACCTTTTCTATCTCCACATGCATGTGCCATGGTATTCTAGATCCATTCAACTCTAGTATCTTTCAACCTTTATTTCATACGAGCCACTTCACCTAATCCCATTTCCACTCAATCTTTGGATCTCCCACTTGTTGTAAGCTCCAAGTCAGCCTTTGCTGATGACTTGACGTCTACTTATATAGCACTCTCATAAATTAAATGTTAGGCTAAAAGCATTAAAGCATCCCATCATATTTTTTGAGTAACCATGTGAGGTCCCTATGATGTAAACCAAAGCTCATTGAATTTTAATTAGCTAGACTAATCTTAATATATCCAAGAAATTTGATGATTTAGAACAAAATGTCCTCATCTAAACAATGGATCTCATAAATTATAACACACTGGGACTATACATTCTTCTAGCTTTGAGTGGTCTATTTTTTTCATTGATCATATAATATCAATGAAAGCTCTTAAATCTTATTAACAATTAGCCACATTGCATTTAAATACGGTAGATTGTAGCTTATTATAACTGAAACTTATTAGTTTTCTTTCACATATAGAAGGGTTTAGTTTAAATCCTTTATCAACATCTTTGCAAGTGCATCAATGAGTGTACAACAAATATTGTCACTTCATGAGCACTTTAAAAGGAAAAGAAAGTAAGCCTTCAAAAAGCAACTTTGATTACCAAAAATACCTTTAAATACAAAACATTTTGTATAAAGATCAATGTAGCATGTTTCTAGTTTGACACATGGTTTAACCTCGGGCAGTGCACTATTAAGAAATCCTAGGTATCACATGCAGTCTAGGGGTATTTAAAAAACCCCCAACTAAAACTTCCCCCTTATAAAACGACCAATCTTTACTTATGAACTAACTGATTTTTTTCTAAAGATGAATAAAAAAGCTCCTCTTGTTCTTGGAATCTTGTTAAATTTTTCCCAAAAGTGGGATTAAAATGCCCTTCCTTTTGAATGCATGTGGTGCACTAAATTTTTTGAAGGTGAACCCCCCGAGGGCTTAACATTCTTATATATAACAAGATTAAAAGTAATGAACACATCTAAAAGGATGCAAGAAAATAGGATATTAATCGAGTTCCCCATGTTATATGAATCTTGTAAACAACTATACATAAACATTTGTCCAAACACTTGATATTGTGCATTAATTGTCTTGGATAAATAATGTGAAATTATGTAGTCTCCTAAGAGGATGCTTGTATTGTATTTATGGATAAGGAAATCAATCGGTTCACACTACAACCATTTGCACTATTTCCAACACTTATTTAGACAAAACGTTAAAAAGAAAGTTTTTCATAATGAGAGAAAACATCAATATTAGCATAGCAGTTACCATTGCAAAGGAAATGTTGATCTAACCATTGACATAAATATCAATTTTTCCTATATTGAGAGCTTTATTAATCAATAAAGGGTTGCCTCATATTGATCATGAGGGAACTTTGAATGCTTTAACTTATTTTGTTAGAAGTAGGTCAATGTTTGCTTGGGTGTAGCCATTTTTGGTGAGGTTCAGGGAATTTTTTAAAGATAACTATCTTGCTTGGACCCATAACTTATGCATTGCTCAATGGATTTTGTCAAACTTTGTCTTCAAGTTGTAGTACACATTCCAAACTTGAACACGAGACCAAAAAAATACGGATTAAAGATTTTGACTGAGACCGTTAAAACATTACAAGTGCTATTTTGCATGTGAAGCATGCATCCTAAAGAGTATAGGATATAACAATGTATTCAAAAACATTAAAATTTTGTCCTACACACGTGAATAAAATGGGATCAAGCTATCCTAGTGCAACATGGAGTTAGCAACAAGATCAAGGGGGATCAAAGCATAGAAGAAACTCCATGAGAGAGACATTAGGTAGGCAACACTCAAGTCTATGTATTCTCAATGTCCTTATCAACAATACAAGAGAGACTTCTTATATATAGAGAGACTTTTAGAATAGTCAACCCATGTGGTATCCTCTGATCCACATCTCATCTAGTGGTAGCCCTTGCTCCACATCATCTTCTCATGTAGTCCACATTCTTTGGTGGCTTCTTTAATTCACTCACAACACCATACCTTAGCTCATACCTTTTCCTCTAATTATGTGTGCATGGCACCATATTCAAGTTCTCTCCACCTCCCCTTGGTGCCATGATTCATTGACTACTACAAATGTCAGATGTTAGTAAAAGTCTGTCAAGTGTGGTATTACAACATGATCAATACCTCCCCTGGGTTCTTACATAGCTACTTTGAGGTGGTCAGGTTTAATACCTGGAAACCAAGGTATACTCTTTTGGTGACCTTTAAAAAACATGGGCTAAAGGTGGCAAGGTTTGATTCTTAATACATTATGTTGATGGTGTACTTCTCTTTGTTTGATGTAGCTTGGTTCATGATTCTTTGCTCTTCATGCGCTTTTATTGCTTGTTGTGTGAATGCCATGTTCTATGTTATGATCATCTCATGCACATGTGGGGTCAACGTTAGCTTGGGTGTACCCAATCGCGAAACTATTTTCGAGGCCATTTTGGGGCCGCGACTCGATGTGCTTTTGGGTGAATATTTGAATTTTGCGCGAACCCGCACTCTCGACGAAAATTTTTTCGACGTCATGAAGGCGCACTGGCATAATAATGAGACACAATCTATTTGTTCAGAACACCACATCGCTCAACACATGGCATCTTTGTATTGCTTCATGCAGCGCAGTCTCTGGCCTACGCCACCTAATCACTTATTATCGCACAGCCTTTTGCTGTAGCTTAGCCACCTGTCACTGGGCACGCACCCATGTAGATCATTAAAATTGAAGATTGGCTTGGAGAGACCACTATGCTAGTTCTTGCCGTAATAATTAGACGCAATCTATCCTTTTGAACACTGCTGCAGCGCAGTCTTTGGCCTGACCACGTGTCATCATGCAACCTTTTGCCGCTTCTTTGCCCGCAGCCCATGCAAATCATAGGTGGGCTTAGAGAGACCACCGCGCTGGTTTTTGGCATAATAATGAGACACAATCTATCAGTCTGAGCATCGCCTCAATGCAGAGTGACCACCTGTCATCACCCAAAATTAAAGGTTGTCTTGGAGAGCACACCACGCTGGTTTTTGGAGTTATAGCTCTGTTACCTATTTTTACGTAATACAGGAGGAGATCTATAAAAGCCACTGCGTTGGTTCTGGGAGTTATATATTTGTGTACCAAGGAAAATGTATTCCATTGTGGAACCAAGCAAAATGTAATTGACAATATGGCCCTTGAGGGGTACCCTTTAGGGGCAAGGGCCATATCTACGTGATTTATACAATATCCAAGATGCCACTGGACAGAAATGGCATGTCGATATGGCCCTTGCCCCTAAAGGGGACCCCCCAAGGGCCATATCGCCAATTGCATTTTCTGAAAGTTTAATTGTATTTTTCTAAATGTATCTCCATGCAACCACAACGGTGGGGTCGTTGGAGTTATTTTAGCGCTATTTTGGTCATAAACCAAAGAAATTGTAGTCCTTCTTTCTTGGTATTTAGTCCTTGTTACAGTAAATATAAATGATGGCAAAAGTACAATTTGTCAAGTGAAAATTGAGCAAAAGAGATTACAATGTACATTTACATCCGATAACAGGTTATATAAAAATTATCAACTTATACCGAGCAAAAATTGAACAGAGTATCTTACATTTATAAAAACTTGGCAATTACTAAGGGCCTTAAACAAAAGATTACAGGTAGCGGACATAACCATTCAAATATGAATATAGAAGTTAACAACAGTGTATACTGAGAGCCTCAAATTGAACAAAAAGAGATTACATAACTGCCTTAGTCTCTTAGAGACCAAAACATTACATAGAGTGAGGAATTTGTTTAACTTAGTTTTCAGCCAATCTAGCTTGTTGCATTAACAATTTTGAGGGAGCCAAAGGAGGATATGATGGAGAGGCGAAAGACCATGCACATTGCCAAGACTCAGTTAATCAACCCCCCAATAAGTCGAGAGTACTCCATATTAAGGGCTTCATTGACATCTAGGGGGAACCCATACAGCACAGCCACAAAGAGGCCCTCTGTGAGCACGTTATCCAAGGTGATGACATTCAGATGTGTAGGGAGTCACCTGTGGGAATGAAGAGTCTCCACTAGTGTGAGCATTTCTATTCCATGTGAGTGCATTGCAATTACCTTATATGTGAAGGTAGATATTATTGGAATCACAGAGCATCGAGGGGGGGGCCAACTAGGCATGCTGAAGATGAGTGGGTGAGTAAAAGATGAGCAGGGGAGCAGATGCAGTGATGAGAGTTGGAGGAGGGAGCGAGGAGCAAAGTAGAGCAAGGGCGGAAAAGAGATAGAGGATAGAGGAGGGGCGTGGAGCAAAGTACTAGAGCATGGGCAGATCAGAGCAACGTAGTAAAATGCCAAATGCCACGGATCTTATATTTATATAAAGTTCAAGACATCGTGGTGGTGGCTGGAGCCTGTGAGGTTCCATCCATATTAATTGTTGCAGGGCACCGCAGTGGAATCCCCCGGACGGGGCTGGTAATCATGAAGAAGACACCATGTGGTGCCACTCTGGTGGCTGGTAATTAACTTAGTCATGACAGACGTGGCTGATGAGAGCCACCACCACTGAGCAGTAATGCTCATTACCATGTCTAATCACTCATTACCATGCACTCTAATTCTCTACTAAGTATGCGAGCCCGGTGACTGGTAATTTTTATTGCACTCGTAGTAATCATGCATGCTAAAGCACGGTGCCAGGTGAGCGGTGGCATGACTGGTAATTTTTACTGCACTCGTAGTGATCATGCATGCTAAAGCACGGTGGTGGGTGAGCAGTGGCTCGATGGAATCGTAGCCATGGTTGATGACAGCCACCACCATTGGGTAGTAATTCCCACAAAAGTAAATTGATCATGAAGCCTAATCGCCTCTAATCCCTCATGATTACCATAATTTACTGCACTCATAGTAATCATGCATGCAAGCCTGGTGGTGGTAAGTGGAAGCTGAGTAATTGCATGCCACTGTAGTGGTTGGTAATTAACTGATAGCCCGGTGGATCGTAGCCGCCACCATAGATGTGGCTAGGAATCTTAGATGCCACCACCTTTAATCATTCATTACCATGCAAGTCAGTACTGCCTCCTTGAATTATTCAAAATTCGGGCCAACCACCACAGTGGCTCACCTTGACTGTAGTCAAGCTACAACCACCGTGATGGCTCTCACCTTGACAGTCTAGTCGGGTATTCCATTCCCTTTACCATTTTCTCTTATATCCCTGTTGAACGTTTCATTCTCCCTTGCAATCTCAAGCCTCCACTATTTCTTTTCCTTCACTGCTTCATATTCTATCCCTCTTGACCATTTCTTTCTTCCTTGCACTCTTCCTACAACTTCTATCCCCTCTCGTAATGGACCTTGCACAGTCTGGGAGCTCCTCACATAATCTTTCCTCTCCCTCTGCAGCACAGTGCCAAAGCCCCTCCTCCCCTCATCTTGAAATCGTGACATATGGGAGCTCCTCTCTCACTTTTCAAAAGCCCAATTTGGATGCTCTCCAAAACTTCACCAGGAGGGTGCAGGAGTGAACGTGAAGGAGGGGCAATTAGTCTGTCAAGGTCACAAGATTGAAAAGGCTCTAGGAATTTCTGGAGGCAGTATGCAAGCACACTTTTTCAAGAAGCAGTGGAAGAGACATGATATTCTTGATGTATACCCCAATGCTCAGATTAGTAAAGATGGTGGAGTCAATATTTCGAGCTTGCCAATAGACCTCCAAGATGTACTGAAGAAGACAATTCACTTCTTTCCTAATACGAGAGGAACCTACAAGTTTTGGCAGGTTCAAGTAGCAGTAGAGCAACTGAAAGGACGTGATGTATCTTTCTCAAGGGAGATCTCCAAGAGCGTGTTAACCAACCTTAAGAATTGCGTGGATGGCAAATCCCAATTGTCATCTCAGTCCACTGGAGTTGCAATGCACCTGATGGCATCCACCCTCAAAGGGATTTTTGAGCAATACGAGAAGCAGATGTCTCAAAAGGTGACTTTTCTACAAGAGAAAGCCACCAATGTAGCAAAGGCAACGCAACTTGAGAAAAGTCTCAGGGAAGGTGCAGAAGACAAGGTAGAGGAGGCACAAGAGCAAGCTGAGGCCACCACAAAATTGGTCGACATGGAAAGGCATAGAAGAGAAGAAGCAGAGAAGCGCATGAAGGAGCTCTGGGATAGGCTTTAAGAAGTGAGAAATGATGGGGACATGGTAGACAAGGAGCTAGAAAAGATGCAAAAGGACCTTGAAGATCAAAGAGCCGAAAAGGAAGGTCTTTACAAATGGCTCTGCAACATGCATAACTCATTGAACATTGAAAAAGACCAAATGATGGAGGAGCTGAAAAGGGAGAATGTAGAAACTGGAAAGGTGATGCAGGAATTACGAGAGAGCTTCGAGGCCAGGAAGGATGGGGCAGAGGGTGGAGAAGACAACAAGGCAGCTTCCTAGGCCAGGAAGGATGCAGAGAGTAGCCACCATGGTGGAGCAAGTTCTAGCCACCACGGTGGAGAACTTTGCACAGCCATGGTGAGGGTTTTTTTTTCAAAACACTGTTGGAAGTCCAAAGAGCAACCTATTATACCCTGTAAGAAGATCATGATAGATGTTTGCACAAGCTTGTTGTGGCTTTTGACAGCTATGAAAAGCAGTCCCTTGCCCTGCGAGATGTCCAAACTAGAGTGGAAGTCTTGGAAACCACCCATGAAGAAGTTTTTTAGGAATTTACAAAAGTTCAACAAATGCTAAGGGATTCTGATGCAGCTGTTGCACAGAGTGAGCAAAAAGTGGAGGAGATGAAGGAGAACATCCGCAGCCTTAGGATGAGGGAGGAAGGAATCAAGAAGCAACTTTGTCATGTACAAAGCAAGACTGTGGTATTGACGGCCACAATAGTTAAATCGGATACCTATCCTGCTATGCAGCAGGGTCCGAAATGCATGGTCTGCCATACCCCCATCATAGATGATTGCTGTATCTGATGGCCTGCATGCTACCACCCTATCTACATTTTTTTCGTTGGAGTGTGGGTTCATACAACACCGCTATGTAGAGAATGTCATTTGACATTGCCCAAGCCATGGACAGATCAAATGTGCTTGCCTACTATAGCTATCTATGACGAGAAAGTAGATGCTGCAGCTCAATTTTCCATTTGGGCAAAAGATCTTAAAGACAAGGAGCTCAAATTGAAGAAGGCCAAGACCGAACCTGACTGCAAGGAAAAGGAGCCTGAAGGGAGGAACTAGCCCCCTTCTAGAAAGGAGCAAAAAGGGCTAAGCGTGCAACCAGGAAGCTCAAATCAAGGAAAGAGGAAGCGGCATGAAGGGAAGGAGTCTTTGAGATTGTAATCTATGTAATCTGTGTGTAATCTATTGAATTGTTAATCTTCTCCACAGTTTACTTGGGCAATGTTTTCTCAGCTAAGTGAGTAGATAGTGTCCTTTGATCCATGCCAGCGTGGTGATAATAATGAGACAAAAGATTTTGATTTGACACATAATGTGAGATGAAAGATTTTGATTAGATCACTATATGGGGGTTAAAGGTCACTGTGCCTTTACCCCGGTTATGTACAATACTCAAACACATATATAAATGAATGAAAAAGAAGATTAGGGTGGTTCTGCACCCACCAAAACTTGTGTAGCTCTCAGTTTCTCTCTCTTCCTCTTCCGTTCTTGCTTCCGTTGAGAGCACTCTCAACTGGTATCAGAGCCCGGGTGATCTAGCTGAGCATGCATGAATGCTTGGAAGCTCATCAGCTTTGTGGGAGGAAGGAGAAGCTCTGTGGGAAGCTTTGTGGGTGACTTTACTTGCATCTGAGTGTGCAAAGACCTTGGAGGAACCTTTGGAAAAGTCACTTTGGTTTTGCGAAGTGGTTTTGAGAGCCTGATAAGTGTTTTCAAAGAAAAAGTCGTTTTTTGAGCTTTTCCCTATTCCGTTCGATGACAAGGGCTCCGTATTGACTTGTAAAGGCAACTATTGCTTGCTTTTGGTGTCCACTTCACTTCAAGAGCTTGGAATCTTGAATCTGGGATCAATTCATTGGATTTTTGACTCACTGTGTCAGTTTCTATGTTTTTCTACCCGGGTGTTGGAACTCAAGTTTGGAGCAACCATTTGCAGATCTGTCAGTTTCGGTGGACTCAGGAGGTCCTAAAACTTCTATGTTGCTCATCATTCGCACTCCGGTGGAGTTTACAAATAGTTCTATTTCCAAAAACGTTTTTCAGTCCATGTGTTGGACCTAGTGATTGAGACCAAAGTTTCCAAAACCGTCTGTCCCATTGCATTTCGGACGCCCAAAAACCCCTACCTGTCAGTTGTTGTGCGATTCGGTGGAGTATTTTCAGAGTTATAGATCTCTGTGTATTCGATTTCATCTCTCTGTTATGCATTTTTCATTCTAAGGTTTTGAAATCTTAGATTTATGCCACATGGCAGTGGATAAGTGTTGACTCCCATTTCTCACTCATCGGTTGGGATTTTGGAGTTCCGGTAGAAGAGAGATATTTGTAGATTTTCTTGCTGAGTCCGATTATGCAATGGCACCCATGTTTTGAGGCATCTCAGGTTCTATTTTCAGTAGCGGTCATTTTTGTAAGACCATGATTTCTTGAGCATACCTTATGCAGATCACTCTGGTTATAGTTTGAGCCATGTGCGCTCATTTGTGGTGTGCATTGGGTTGCAGTGGATGATTTATAGGCTATTTTGATGCAATGCGATCCTTATTGGATGCACTGATAGGCCTAGATTGCCTTGTGGGATGTTATTTTTATGGACGCTTTGCACATGGATGCTATTTCATGCTGAGGGACAGCTTTGACACATTGCAAGTGATGCATGATAGTGTTATGCTCTCTTGGATGAGATATTATTGATGCATATACCCATGGATGGTGTTATGCTTGAGCCATTTGGCACTTATTGGCATTTTTGGATTGCCATTGCAGTGGGCATTTTCTTTTGGGCCAGATTTGCTCATATGGATGCATAGTATATGCACATGAGTCAGATGCATCTTTTGATGCTTTGAGCTTTGAGTTTTGATGACATTTCACTCTATTGTGGCATACACATTTGGGTGCACCTAGTATTTGGTGTGATTCTCTCTTGCAGGTACTAGCATTTGGGATTTTGTTTCATTTGCATCATGGCATCCTCTTCCATGTCTGAAAAGGAGTTTTTTAGCATTAAAAAGTTTGATGGGACAAACTTTTCTTTGTGGAAAGAACAGATAAGGGATGTGCTTATTCAAAAGAAGTAGATTAAACCCTTGGCAGGTATTGAAGCTAAGCCTGTAGACTTCATCTTACGGAGTCAGTTTATTTCACAGTAGTAAATGAGCAGACTACGGAAGATTTATGGAAGAAACTGTGTGCCACTTATGAGAAGGAAACTGTCTCTAAATGAAGAGGTTGTTTGAGCTACAGATGAAGGAAGGGGTCTCCATTGCTTCTCACTTGAATGAATTCAATATTATTTTCAGCCAACTTCAGGCTCAAAAGATGAATTTTGATGCGGAGACTAAGGCAATATTTCTCTTATGTTCATTGCCATCCTCATGGGATACCTTCTGTACAGCTGTCAGTAACTCTGCACCTGGTGGAGTACGGAAGTCTATGGACAGCAACAAGCAGGATGTAGCCTTAAATGTGCAAAGGGGGATCACAGTTCAGGGGGAAATCCCAAGAAAGAGGGAAGTCTCATAGCAAATCTAGGGCACGGAACATTGAGTGTTACCACTGTGGCAAGAAGGGCCATATGAAAAAGGATTGCTACAAGCTGAAAAGAGAGCAAAAGGATAAGAAAAAGAATGCAAATTGGGGTGCAAATAAGAAGGAAGAGAGTCCAAGGGAGGACAAAGGAAAAGTGAAGATCGAGAAGATCAATGCAGTCACACATGATAGTGACAATGACATTCTCTTCATGTCTAGTTTATCTGCAGAGTTGCTTACCACTTCAGATGATGCATATATTTGAAGTATATTCCCAAGATTGGATTTTGGATTCTGGTGCTTCATTCCATGTTACTCCTCATAGGGAATGGTTCTCCACTTATGACAGTGGAAAGACAGATTGTGTGCATCTTGGAAATGACTATGCATGTGACATAGTGAGAGTAGGTGACATAAAGTTTTCTTTTGCAAATGGGTCTGCATTTATTTTGAAACATGTGAGACATGTGCCTAAGTTGACCAACAGTCTTATTTCAATGGGTCAGCTAGATGATGCTAGTTTTCACACCACTTTTGGCTTTCAGAGTTGGAAAATTCAGAAGGGCTCTATGCTTTTGGCCAGGGGTGCCAAGTGTGGGACTTTGTATCCCTTACATGTATTAGGGGTGTTTGATCATGTTGTTGCAATAACCGAGCAGCCAAGTACTTCTTTGTGGCATTGCAGGTTGGGGCACATGAGCCAGAATGGAATGAAACTCTTATGCCGTTTGGGTTATGTACCACATTTGAGTTTCTTTGATTTTGAATTTTGTGAGCACTGTCTCTATGGGAAGGAGACTAAATCAGCCCATAAAAGAAGGGGAAAGAAAGAGTTTGAAAAGCTTGATTTGGTGCATTCAGACGTATGTGGTCCCATGCCTACACGGTCATTAAGCAGGGCTGAATACTATGTGACATTCATTGATGATGCAACTAGGAAAGTGTGGGCTTATGCTATAGCTCAGAAGAGTGGTGTGTTCCAGATATTTCAGAAATGGCTGGCCTTGGTTAAGAATCAGTCAGGTAGAACACTTAAATGCCTACGGACTGATAATGGTGGAGAGCATCTCTCTCATGACTTTTAGCATTTCTATGATACACATGGGATTAAGAGGGAGCTCACATCCCCTCGTACTCCAGAGCAAAATCCAGTTGCAGAAAAGATGAACCGTACCATTCAAGAAAGGTTGCAATGCATGCTTTCCAATGCAAGTCTTTCTGGTGGTTTTTGGGCTGAGGCAATGAAGACTGCAGTGGATGTGATCAATAGATCACCTAGTAAGAGTTTGGATGGTGGTATTACTGAAGAGGCATGGAGTGGCAAGAAGCCCTCTTACTCTCAGTTGCGTATATTTGGTTGTGAGGCATATGCACATGTGCCAAAAGAGCTTTGAAAGAAGCTAGATCCTAAGTCTAGGAAATGCATCTTTCTGGGTTATGGTGAAAGTGGAGAGATGGGCTATCATCTCTGGGATCTAGAAGCAAAGAAGATCATACACAGCCATGATGTAGTGTTTAATGAGAAGAAGATGCATAAGGCACCCATGAGGGCTGTGGAAATGAGGAGAATCACTTTCTAGGATGTGAATCTGCCTGCATATGTTGATAGACAGCAAGCTGTCCATGCACCAAATGTGCAAGAAATGGTACCACCAAGTACTCCCACAGGTATACAATCAAGGGTGGATGATGGATCATCTATTAGTGGAAATGATGAGCCAAATGTGGCTGATATGCAGGCGGGACAGGAAGCTGAATCGCCCTTGAGAAGATCATCTAGAGTATCTAGACCGCCTGATAGGTTTGTTCCAGGGGTAGACTATATGATGCTTAATGATTGCGGGGAGCCTTCTTGCTATAGAGAGGCTATGATGCGTGAGGATCAATGCAAGTGGGAGTATGCTATGCAATCAGAGATGAGTTCACTTATGAAAAATAAGACTTGGGACTTGGTTTCTTTGCCACATGGAAAGAAAGCATTGCCATGTAAATGGGTCTACAAAATGAAGGTCACAGGTGATGATGTGCCTAGGTACAAGGCCCGTTTAGTCACTAAAGGTTCAAGCAAGAGAAGGGTGTGGACTTTGATGAGATATTCTCTCCAGTTGTGAAGATGACCACACTTAGATGCATGCTTGGACTAGTGGCAGCAGAAGATATGGAGCTTATGCAGATGGATGTCAAGACAGCTTTTTTGCATGGGGATCTGCATGAGGAAATTTACATGGTGCAGCCGGAAGGCTTTGAAGAAAAAGGCAAAGAGCATTTAGTTTGCAAGCTAAAGAAGCGTCTCTATGGTCTTAAGCAAGCGCCTAGAGAATGGTATCAGAAGTTTAATGCTTTCATTCGGTCCCAGGGTTTTAGAAGGAGTGAAATTGATCAATGCCTCGACACTAAAAGGGCTAAGGATAATAGCCTGATAATCCTGGAACTATATGTGGATGATATGCTATTGGCTAGCAAGAATACTTATGAGCTAGATGCATTAAAGGACAAGTTGCATGAGGCCTTTGATATGAAGGATTTGGGACTTGCAGGTCATATTCTTGGTATGCACATCATGCGTGATCGGAGTAGGAAACTCCTTTGGCTTTCACAAAAGGAGTATGTTACAAAAGTATTGCAGCATTTCAATATGGAGGGAGGGAAGGCAGTGAGTACTCCATTGCCTCCATATGTGAAACTGAGTCATACAGATAGTCCCAAATCAGATGAGGAAAGGGCCATGATGGCCAAGGTTCCTTATGCATCAGCGGTTGGGAGTCTTATGTATGCTATGATAGCTACTAGACCAGACATTGCATTTGCAGTGGGAGTTGTTAGCAGGTATATGGCTAATCCAGGAAAGAGGCATTGGGAGGCAGTTAAGTGCATCATGAGGTACATGAAGTGTACCAAGGAGATGTGCATCTGCTTTGGTAAAAGAGACATGCATGTACTTGGGTACACAGATTCAGACTATGCAAGGCATGTGGATAGTAGGAGATCCACTTCTAGTTATGTGTGTACCTTTGCAGGTGGTGCAGTGTCGTGGATGTCTCGCACACAGAAGTGCGTTTCTTTGTCTACCACAGAGGCTGAGTATGTTGCAGCCACACAGGGTTGCAAGGAGGCTATATGGCTTGATCGGCTAGTGGGAGATTTGGGGATTCATACAGGTGTACCGACATTGCATAGTGATTCCATGAGTGCTATTCAGCTAGCACAGAATCCGGTCTTTCATGTAAAGACCAAACACATTGAGGTCAGGTACCATTTCATTAGGGAGGTACTTGAGGACAAGTGCAGAGAGCTTGTCAAGGTTCATATAGATGATAACCCTGCAGATATGCTAACGAAGAGTCTACCTAGTCAGCGGTTTGAGTATTGTCATGTATTAATGGGCATTGGATAGTATGCTCACTGGTTGTTCTCCCTTAAAGGCACATTGTCCTTTAAGTGGGAGGTTGTGGGGGTTAAAGGTCACTATGCCTTTACCGCGTTATGTACAATACTCAAACACATATATAAATGAATGAAAAAGAAGATTAGGGTGGTTCTGCACCAACCAAAACTTGTGTGGCTCTCTGTTTCTCTCTCTCCCTCTTCCGTTCTTGCTTCCATTGAGAGCACTCTCACACTAAAGTGAGACTGAAAGATTTCGATTAGTGAACTATTGTACCATGAAAGATTTCAATTAGACAACTAATGTGAGATGAAAGATTTAGATAAGACAACTAACATGAGACTGAAGAATGAGAAGGTCGGGCTCAATGAACTCTCTCCCTATTTAAGTGCAGTGCAGACACAACTAAGAGCCCATTACAAAATCTAGCCTCAAAACTCTATACACCGATCCACCTATTGTGAATCTATGGCATACCCAAAAGACTTTGGAATGCTTTTGTTCTATCTGAAAATGATGTTGGATGGCATCCTCACAGAAAGAGAACTGGAGAAGGAGGAAAATAGCTGCAAGGAGGACATGCTTTGGTGGTGGGTGTATTACTTGGAGTCGGAACAAGCAATGATTATTAATTTCTTTGGCTATTTGTTTTTCTACTCCTTTAAGGTTCTTGTCAAGCTCATGATGTAGGTTTCTTTTGGCAGGCATGATAGAGGCTCAAAGATGTATAGAGCGCAAAGAGCAGGATGAAGAGGACCCCAAGCGAAAGGAGGAATTACTATGGGCATATAAGTTGGCAAAGTCAAGAAAGCAGTGTGTGATCCCAGTGTGTGAAGAGGTCTACCATAGTGCAGTAGACTGGGGCCTCCAGAGCTGGGAGATGCTTGCTATAGGGAGGTTGATAAGATAGTTGGGAGTCTGGAATTTCCTTGAAATAATTAAAATCTTGCAGACGTTTCTTGAACTTGTGGATATTTTCATGGTATTCGTAATACCTGATTTCGTATCGACCTGCTTCCATGTTAGTACTTAAAGTTTTAAGTACCCGATGGTTGAAATCTGACGGTTAATGATAACCAGTCTAAAGGGCACTAGCACTATGCAACAAATTTTAGGATAGCATGGCAATAGTGTAGGGATAGCATGGTAGAAGTGTAGGATTAGTGCACGATAATTTATCGCTAGTGCAGTGGTTGGTTGCACTAGAATATGAACAGCCACCAGTGCGGTGGTTTGCTTCTATTATTACAAGATGAATGGATTCATTATGGAAAACTAGCATAGTGGTTGTTGGGATATACTAAAAGCAAGCATGGGATGAAATCTGATGGTTAATGAAATGATAAACAGTCTAAAGGGCACTGTTTTAGTATAGCCCTATGCAACAAATTTTAGGATAGCATGGTAGTAGTGCAAGATAAGTTATCGCCAGTGCAGTGGTTGGTGTGGATTCATTATGGGAAACCAGCATGGTGGTTGTTGGGATATACTAAAAACAAGCATGGGTTTTACCATTTGGGATTTACAAAAATAATTTAATAAAACCAGCACGGTGGTTGACAATGTTTGGGATATAAGAAGCAGTCTCAATACAAATTCCATTTTGTAGGATAGGTGGACATATTGTTTCCCTGCAATGGGACTACATACATTTTCTTCGTACTATCTCAGTCGTCCTCATCCACTGCTCTAAGACACCCCAAGATGTGCTCATGCGTGTCTAAATCCAAGACACTCTTGCCCTTCTTTCATTGTTGTGGTACAGGTTGCATTTGGAACTTAATAGCTCTTACTAGATGAGGGTACACACATGTTTGTGGACTCTTATGTAGCAGTTCATAATTGCGGCCTCTCTTGGATGTTTTTTTGTACCAAAAAGCTCTGATACTACATCCCACTTCTCATAGGTTGTTCCCTAATTATCCTTAAATGTTTCATCAACCTTGTACTTAGGATTTGTGCACTGCAACATAAAGTATGGGTCATCTTCCTCATTCTCCCCAGAATCTACGACAACTACAAAGTTATCCCCCTCTTCCAGACAGTCAGTGAGGTCATCAAAACTCTCCTCAAACTGTGGCGAGTCGTTTTTCTCTCCATTGTTTGTGAATCCATCTGAATGTGGAGGAAAAACTTGAACTCGATCCCATGTCTTCGCACTTGCAATGTTCTCACAATTGTCATGGTCCCCTATGATGCACGCATTGCAGAAACAAGAAAGTTTTCTCGTTTTAATCAGTTGGTTGTTTGAAAAGCCCTATATGCTGTACAGACTATGAACTCCTTTAATTTTCTCACAATCGTGCCGGCTTCTCCTTTGCACTTCATTCACTTTTACTTCATATAACACTCTACGTACTACAGTATTCTTAAGGCTTTGTTTACTGTATGTTGAATGCACTCCTGTGGAGAGGTTTGCTGTAAGCCATGTTACAGCATCATGGGCATCATTGAGTTTTTCTTGAGGGCATGCTAATTGGTGTTTAAACAGAGCTTGCTTAATAATAGCACCGCATCCACCTTGCCATGGCTAGACCGAAAGAAATTCCACATCTAGACCGATCAAGGATTTGAACCTTGAGACGAAGTAGAATCCACGTGCTAATTTAAATTGAGATGCAACACCATCTGACCACACCCAATGTTGTTTTATGTTTTCTGCATGGGGATTTTCCTTTTTCATCCATTCCCAATTCAGTAGAAACACATGTTGCACAAATAGGGTGTCATGTTCCCTATCATCTGAAATGTATAAATGGTAAGTGTGTTGCACTGACCTGGACTCCTATGAGTCATCAAGCAGATTGGCATCAGGCATGGAAGAATCAAGCAAATGACTATACGTGATATGCACAAGAATTGTTATCTGCTTGTTGTACCAGTGAGCACTTTGTATTTCATCTTGTTCTTAAGAAGAATAATTTTTTGCAAAATCTACGATGGATACAATAGTGTCACGAGGAAAATTGGCAAGGCACATCCTGAAGTGCTTATCCTGCTAGCTGGCCGTGAAATTGTGAAGCACATATTTTGGGATGGATTGAGCCATGTGACCTACAAGCTCCCTTGGCTGGGTGCTCTTATATGATAATAGCCATCTCTTTTTATCGGATCCTTCAACATTGACATTTTCAAATCTCCTCCATTTTAGAGCAACGTGGTCGTCTTCCCTCATTTCATTTGGACATACATTGAATGTCTTCTTCTTCAGCTTCAAACTACAATGCTTGCATGTGTCGCAAATGCATTCAATCTTGTGCTACTCATGGTCTCCCTTTGGACAAACCACTGGCTCCCACAGAGACCTCAAGCTAATAGTCACAATTTCAACCACCGAGATGGTTTAGGACACTGTCACGGTTTCAACCATTAGGATGGTTTAGCTTGACGGTCTCAACTTCACATATTAGACAATAACAAGTATATTTCTTTTCATTTTTGAATTTCAGCATTAGAAAATAACAATTAACAATGGTATATGACCCGAATAGCAAGAAATTAAATTTAACGAATTTAAGTACTAAGAAACACAATAATTTCAACCACCGAGCTGGTCAACAACTAATGTCTATTCAATCACGTTGGTTCAGGACAATCACATAAACTGGTGATTGAGCTGAAGCAGCCACAGTTGCATGATGTTCCAACCATGGGTTGGTTTAGTGAAATAATAATATATTGCGAAATATATTGCTATTAATTTCTGCTCAACCATTCCATTGGGCTGGACAACAACTAATGTCTGTTCAACCATGCTGGTTCATGACAATCACATATTAGATAATAACAAGTATATTTCTTTTCATTTTTGAATTTCACCATTAGAAAATAACAATAGATTGCTTTTCATTTCTGAATTCCATAATTTAACAATGGTATATGACCCGAATAGTAGGAAATTAAATTTAACAAATTTAAGTACTAAGAAACACAATAATTTTAACCATCGGGCTGGTCAATAACTAATGTTTGTTCAACCATGCTGGTTTAGGACAATCACATAGCTGGTGATTGAGCTGAAGCAGCCACGATTGCATGATGTTCCAACCATTGGGCTGGTTTAATAAAATAACAATATATTGTGAAATATATTGCTGTTTATTTCTGCTCAACCATGCCATTGAGTTGGACAACAACTAATGTCTGTTCAACCATGCTTTTTTAGGACAATCACATCACTGGCAATTGAGCTGAACCAGCCTATGGTTGCATGATGTTCCAACCATCGGGCTGGTTTAAGACAATCACATTAAGTCCAAGCCTAGTTTAAGAAAAGAAACAAGTAAACTATCCCAAAGCTCAATCATAAACAACCACCGAGTTGGTTTAGGCACCAATGACCTGCATTGTATCTAGCATGTATATGATGTCCTCCTCAAACACCTTTCATCCTGTCCGCTTCTTACAGATGTCCTTTCTATTTGGAGAAACTCTCCTGTTTTCATGCCAAAACATCGTCACTGTAGCAATGATTTCCACACTTAGGCTGTCTCTTCTTTTCTTGCATTTTGTTCAAGCCCACAGACTTCTTGGATCGGGATGATCATGCATTGCTTTTGCTCTACATTCAACCACTGGAGCCACGTTGGTCCTTTTGATTGACATCTTCGACAATGTGTGCCCAAGCTGTTTCTCCTTTGTTTCAGGGGACACCAACATAGCTAATGTCGCCCTCTTTGCAGCTAGTTAATCTAAGCTGTGCACCTCTTTCACTTTCTGTAGGCCATTTCTCAAGTTAAGAGAGCCTCGCCTCTTGGGTGTGCATCTCCCGAGGTGTTGGTAGGGTTGTTACTCTATGAGCTTTAGGGTGCAGGCTAAAGCTTGTGAAGACTCGAGACTGGTAATCACCTGAATGGCCTGATATTCCTGCCTTGAATGCTCCCACCAATCGTAACACCACAACTCGTGTTCTTCACTCTGATGGCAATGATTGAATGCATGCATCTGCAACCGTTTCTTATTGCTGCTTTGCAAGGAGTCTTCTTTGTTCTCATTGTTTCTCCCTTCGTAGATGTAAAAGTATCTTTCGTTGCCGATTCCATACCGTGCCAGTGCTTTCCTTGGCCCACACTTTGTTCCTTGTTCCTTGACCTGGCTTTTCAACTTCCTGTCTCACAACCTCTGTCTGCTTCTCTTCCAAGCCATGGCAAGCTACATGTTGCCATTGATGCCATGGCCACAATCAGTCCAAACTACACCCAGAGAAGCTAGCTGGTGAGGCAAGCAAAGAATAGAAGACAACTTACCCGAAAGAAGACAACGGCAAACCAAAGCCTGTGCAAGGGCACGTCGAGATGCATGCAGGTTGCAGGGCATTTGTAGGATAGGGGCAGGTTGCAGGTACTTAAATCCTCCAAGATTTGATGGGTGGGAGGTGTGAAAATTCAAAATTCATAGGAATAGCAAAATTTCAACTATCAATTTTTTCCCCTCCGATGATACACGTCAGCAGAATTGGATATCCCAAACAAGTGCAATGTGGCCTAAAATGCTTCAAAACACAAATAGGCCAAAGGACATGTTATTAGGTTTGATGCTGTGTATTATTAAATTCAATGACCTTTGGCATGCTTATGAGCCATATAGCAAGCAAGTGCATGGAAAAAGAAACAATTCAAAATTATAAATAGTGTTGGATTTATTAAAATATCTTTGCACATGCACAAATTGCACTTTTCCAACTTCTTCCATTTTAGGGTGAATCTAGATACCAATACCAACAACTATCAATGTTTTAAGACACCATGCACTAGTCCTAATAGTTTGGATTCCAAATTTTCAATCCGTTTTGGTTTTCAACAAATCAAAAGAAAGTTATGGAGTGTGCCCTCAAATGGGTATGCATCACTTTAGCACAACATTGGAGGCCCATGAACCCATGCATAGTGATCTCATTTAGGTGTGTCCTTGGGTTAAGGAGAAGCTCACATAGTGTAATTTAGAATGATTACTTGGTTGCATGTATCTATAGAATAAAATTTTAATGTCTTTGAATAAATTGCTATATCCTATAGTCTTCAGGATGCATGCTTCACATGCAACATAGCACTTATAATGCTTTAACGGTCTTGTTCCAAATCCTTATTCCATAATTTTTTGCTCTCATGTTCAAGTTTGGAATTGTACTACAAGTTAAAGACAAACTTTGACGAATTTCATTGAGCAATGCATAAGTTATGGGTCATGCAAGATACCCATATACAGAAAAGTCCTTGAACCTCACCAAAAATGGCTACACCCAAGCAAACAATGACCCTGTGCTTTTGGAATGCTTATGAGAGTGATTTGTACATTCATGCTTGCTTCATCATTTGTCACAAAGGCCTTACCAGTTGATTCTATCAATATTGGCAGTGTCTAATTGCATACAATGATTTTGATGTTATGATTGGATAGGGCTCAAAAAGCCAATCAGTTTTCCTTTTTGGATCACAAGCAAATTCTTCTGTGATTGAAAGTCACAATTTGTCAAAGTTTTGATCAAGAAGAGGGGTCTAATTGATGATGTGATAGAGGGTATTCACATGTTGTGTGAAAATTGTGCTTGGTAAGAGGGAACTATGCTTGGTAGGTACTATCACGTGGTAGTGATGCTATGGCACATCTATTGATGTGGCATATAAGATGATGTGACAACCATGTGTCAAAACCTTGACCAAGCTTTGTGGTAACCTTACTGTGTGCTAACTTATGGGGTTAACTTGACCTTATGTGCCATGTGGCATTTTTAAGTGGCCTAAGGTTTGATACCTAAGGTCTATGAGAACTTCTCAATGAAGGCGACTTGATGATGCTCTATCCCGATCTTTCGGGTCGCATTGTCGGATGCACGTGTCGAGAAATTGTCTTTGTTGATGCTATTGTTTTTCTTGTGAACTACTACGTACTTTACGAAGGTCATCCTACTGGGCAATGTTATTCCATGTCCATTATGTCACAACTTTGTGCTATTGCTTTCTTGTGATTGTTAACTTATGGTTGTGTTGTGTTGCAGGGGTTGCTACTTCATAGCTTGTAGTTTTGCTACTTCGTAGCTTGTAATTTTCCACTCAATCACGTTATATCATGCCAGTTAGGTTGAGCATTGCTTGCTTGCAAAGTCAAGGTGCTCGACTTTAGTGCTATGTCTAAGTAGTTGGCTAGCTGTTGTTGCTGCATAACTTACCTTCTCAAAGGCAAAATTGCTCATATCACGGGCAGATCTCCTAGCTCGTTGTTGTGGTCAGTATAGCAGAGCTCGGGTTGCTCGCCTTGTGGAGAAAGCAGAAGCAAAATTGAAACATAAGAGAATGTGCCACCTTTGAATACGAGCGAAGGATTGTCTTATAGTCATGGGAGTTTGGTCTTGGGTGGTTGTTTGCTCTGCCTGCACTTGTTCCTTGTTTTGGTGGGAGTCTGCAGTAGCTGCTTGTCTTTTGTCGATGCTGAGTCCCTAGTCGTAGGAATCAGTTAGTGTTTCATTTGCTACTATTATGAGCTTTCATATGTTGCTGTAGCCCTTCCAAAATAGGCTTAGGAGATAAAGGGCATCTTAGATGAATTCTACATGAAGGGCACGGCTCTTTCTATACAAATCTAGGAAGAAGAAGATGGCAAGAACAGTAAGTGCTCACAACTGCAAGATGAATTGGTCTCAATCACAGACTAGGACATCACCTCTCTCACTCTCAGTCAATTCTCATACAATTACACTAAACTTTGATATGTAGCAACTCACTATAGGAATCCAAACTAAGATGTTCTTGAGCCAAAAGGAAGACCTCTTTACCCTCTAGAAGATGGGATAGGAAAGAGAGATATGATCAAAACTAATGAACCACTCATAAACTAAAACTAGGCTAGAAGAGTAAGCAAGCCTCAGCTCTAATACCATGTGAATAAAGTGGGATCGAACTCTCCTAGTGCAACATGGAATAGAAATGTCTCTTCAATAGGATGTCTCTTGTGAAGGGTTGTGCCTCATAGGAAGTGTCTCGTCGAAAAGGCAAGGTTGTGCCTCATAGGAAGTGTCCCGTCGAAAGGGCATACCCTTCCACAAGTGTCCATTCATCAAACCATCCATAAGTCTAGAAATAGAGAAAGGAATAGGTGACAGATCGTGACACCTTCTACCCAACACCTCGCCTCAATGACATTATGTGGGCCTAACCCACCCAAACTAATGAGTCCTCCATCAACCCATGTAAAAGTGCTCTTGTGTAACATGCCTAACAAATGTTGTATCCAGCTCCAATCTCTCACACCTTTAGTAAATCCAAGTCATGCTTTGCATCATATTGGAACAACCAAAACCAACCCGGAACATTGCTTTAGTCACAACACCATGCATGGATGGAACCGAAAGCAACAATTATCACCTCCACTTCTGTGGAAGCAATTTGGCCAAATTCTTAGGCATCGTGTGATCGGGTGGCTGCACTTATTCGAAGGTGGTGTTTATTGCGGTTTGTGCAGTGTGGGTTTCCAAAAAGAGTAATCATGGATATGCATGCACCCACTCTAGCTCCCTCCAAGTGCCTCTCAGTCACCCTCACTTCCTAAGTGCTTGCTACTATTTCTCACTTCTTGTCCCCTACACTCTCATGCAAAAAGCATGGAGACGTATGATATTCTCACTAGTTTCAACACAGAGCCTGCTTCCATCAAGCAATGGCTACATATTGTGCGGATGTATGAAGCAATGTTGCTATCGTGGAACACAAATCATGTCCACCCTAAAGCAAACAACATCATCCGCAAGTTGAATCACAAGGATGTAGTCCGTGTGGCTAGTGGCGACTACCTACTCATGGAGCAATGGATAGCGTCCAAGCTTCACTTGCCCATGGATGGGCATAAGAAATTCCATCAGCACTACCAGCTAAGATGGAGGGGCTATTTGGCAAGAAAACAACCCAAGAATTCCTCCTGATTAACCTTGACACCCATGTCAACATCCCGTGCTTTTGCTTCTTCTTAAAGCTCATGTGGCTCTAGAATAAAACTGTGAACCTTTCAGCAGTAGCATGGGATGGCTCCTCTAAGCAAAGGCAAAGAAACTAGTGCCCTGATCGAAGCTCTTTCTAGATCAGTTTTGAAATCAAATTTGGCAGCTTAAAGACAAGGAGAACACGTGTACCTGGGTGGGATAAATATTCTCCATTTTTTTTTCTTTCCAAGGAACAACCATCCACTCATTTTACCATAGTAATGAATTTGGGAGTAGCCCCGGGCAAAAGACATAGATGCAACTGAGAAGTCCAAACCTTTCAAGCGACAAGGGCCTCTAAAACAAGAGGACCCCCAAGCCATTCAGTGTTGAGGACTTGTACGACTCCTACTCAAACATTGAGATTGAGTTGAACCTGTTTGGATGCGACCAGCTTGAGGCAGAGATGTAACATTCTCCCTACCCCTCTCCATCAAGGCAGTTGTGTTCCTAGTGTGGCTGGCCCAGTCCCTTTGCTCGCAATGAGCTCCGTCCTGGCCCCCAACATTGTTCTTGGTTCAACTGGCCTCAATGACCTGCCCCCAACATTGTTCTTGGTTCGACTGGCTTCGACGACCTGGCCCCAACATTGTTCTTGGTTCGACTGCTGGCTTCGATGACCTGCCCCCAACATTGTTCTTGGTTTGAATGGCCTTGTTCCCGCCATCCTGCCTGCTATAGCCCCATCTCCTCTTGTTCTCTTGGGTCCCTCAAGTACCATTGTAATCTGACCTCCCTGCATAATGAGCCTATGTCATTGCCCCTCACCGCCACTCCAGTGTCCTCCCTATTGTGGCCACTACCACCACACCCCCTACTTCAGCGCCATCTGGCCTTGGTAGCTTGATCGCTACCCTCTTCAAATGAATAGACATGCTAGCTCATCTAACACAATCAACATCTTCGAAGTGGCAAAAAGCAAAGATAGAAGTCCAATCGACTCTGGTTGTGACTCTTCGCTAGGACTAGATAGTTGTGATTTGATTCTTGATTGGTTTGTGCAATGAAGTTGCAATGTGGTGTTACTTGGGGTAGAAGTCAAAATATTATAGGATGATTGAAAATTCAAGATCAGTTGGAGTCATAGCCTATGTGACAATTTTTTATCCTACCTTCTTGATGGTTTAAACATCGGCATTTAACTCAATCTATCACTTTGGTTAGTTCAGTTCATGGATTACCCTGCATTCTACAGCTGTACCCTATGGATGTTAACACAAACGGAGAAACTTGAGGTCAAAAGACAATTAACCAAATACCTTAGGAAGGGCCAAATTCAACCAAGTAGCTCACCTTGGTCTGCTCCAATTTCACTGGTAAAGAAAAAGGATGGTACTATATGTTATATGCATGGATTACCAAGAATGAAATAAAATCACCATAAAAAATAAGTATCCTATGCCTCGCATTGATGAGCTCATTGATCAACTGCAAGGGTCAAAATATTTTACTAAAATTGATTTAAGGTCGGTATATCACCAAGTACGAACTAGAAAACAGGATGTCCCTAAGACATCATTTCATACGAGGTATGGGCATTATCAGTTTAGTAATGCCAGTTGGTTCAACAAATGATGTAGCAACTTTCATGACACTTATGAATAGTGTCTTAAGGCCATATTTAGGAAAAATTATTGTAGTATTTTTAGATGATATCCTTATTTACAGTAAGACCAGGAAAACACACTTCGAACATTTGTGAAACTTGTTCTAGCTACGTAGAGATAACTCTCATTTTGCTAAAGAATTCAAATGTGATTTCTTTGAAAAAGAAGTAAAGTAATTAGGACATATAATATATTTGTATGGATCCTGAAAAAGTAAGGGCCATACTGGAATGGCCACATCCTACAAACCTATAAGAAATACATATATTATTATGTTTGTTTAGATTCTATAGGAGATTCATCCAAGATTATGTTAAGATTGATGTTTCGATGGTGGACCAGCTTAAGGGGAAGGGAAGCACCTTCACATGGGATGAACCTCAGAAGAGGAGTTTTGAAAAATTTAAAAGTAGCTATAGCAATAGCTCATGTCTTAAAGGTAGTGGATCCCAATGAACCATTCATGGTTGAGATAGATGCCAATGGTTTTGCTGTTGGGGTGATATTGTTACAAAAGGGTCGACCCGTGGCTTTTGAAAGCAAGAAGTTAGACCATGCCCAATTGAATTACTTGTGATATAAGCCCAAGTCAAAGCTTGCAATTGACCTATAAATGAAACCTTAGAAGCTTAAGGTTCAATTTTTAAAATGCCACATGTCAAACAATCAAAGGTTTGAACATTTGAATGGATTTTTGATAGGGAAATAGACGATTTGATGTCTCAGAGAGACGAAACTTCTCCAAATCTCCACATAATCATGCAAAAGCTGACAGATAGGGGTTTTCAAGTAGCCTCTAGAATGCAATGGGATAAATAGTTTCGAAAACCACAGTCCCAATCACTGGGTCCAACACATGGATTGAAAAAACATTTAGCAAACTAATGTGCTTGTAAACACCACCAAAGTGCGAATGATGAGTAACACAAAATCTTTAGGACCTTCTAAGTCCACAAAAATTGGCAGATCTGTGAATGGTAGCTCCAAACTTGAGTTCCAACCCATGGGTAGAAAAACTTGAAGCAGAGACCATGAGTCATAAATCCAACAAAATGATCCAAAATTCAAGAATAAAGGGGTTTGCAAACTCCCAAAGTGCAATGGACACCAAAAGTAAGCAATGGTTTCCTCTGCAAGTCATATTCCGAGGATCTATTGCCATTCCCTCTTCTGAAATAATGTTACCTAGTTATACTCCTCTCTTTACTGTAAACATGCACTTTTCTAAGTTTAAGCTTAGCTTGATGCTTCTACACTTCTCAAAGAACAACCACAATTAATCTTTTTGAACACGCTAAAGTTTTCGAGGAACTCCTACATGAATATGGTTAGATACGGCTCAAAGACCTTCTGGATCCATGACCGGAACATTGGTGGTGCATCCTTCAATCAAAATGTCATGACGTTGTTGGTGTACACTCCCCATTCAAATGTTGTTTTGTCTTTATAATCCTTGGCCATCTATATCTGATTGTACCTGCTAAAGCTATCCAAAATACTGTACATTTCATGCCCTGCCACCGCATCTAGTAGTGTATCACAAAAAGGTAAAGAAAATGGATCTGTGATCGTCACTGAATCCATCTTCTTGAAATCCATGCAAATCCATAGCTTCCCATTTTTCTTTGGCACAATTACAATTGGTGATAGCCATGTGACTTTATCTGTCGAGGTAATGAATACTACTCTCAATATCTTGTCTATCTCCTTCTTCACCTGCTTTGCATAATTAGGGTTCATTCGATACCATTGCTGAATTACAAGCTTGTTGTCTTTTTTCAAGTTAATATGGTGAACACAGAGAGCTGGATCTACTCTCATATTTGTATACTCCCATGCAAACACATCCTTATATTCTTGCAACAACTTCACCAAATTCTATTTGAATGCTCTAGTGCAAATATGCTCACCTTAATTGGTTTTGGTCCTGCCTCTGTTCTCAGGTTGAACTCTTCCAAGTCATTCACTTTCACCCTTGATGTTCTCTGCATCTAATCTTCATAGGTCGATTCACCTTTAAAGATTAGCTCGTCTCCATATTTTTGGTATAGTGCAATCTCCCCTCTTCTGGTTTAGCATTCGGTATAGTAGGATGGTCCTCTTCTTATTCAAATCCCTCATCGGGTTCTAGATCTCCTGCTCTAACTATGCACACTTCCGCGATAGTTTGTTTCACCTTGCTGCTCTGCTGGACGACTCCTTCCATGTTTATCACAAACAACGGGACCACTGATGCATTAGCATCCATGAACTTCTGCTCATCATTGTCATCCATCTCTATTCCCATATTTACCCCTTGGGCCATTACCAATCGTTTCTTCTGTAAGGTGGTGCTGGGAAGCATCTGCATCTTTAGCTTCTTTTTTCCATTCCATATTGTGATCATCAAAGATCCCCAATCTTATTTTACCTAGGCTACCTTGAACAACCGCCTTCCCAGCAACATAGCGTAATGCATGTCCTCTTCCTCCATCTATAGGATTACCAAATTAATACAGAACACCATACCCTTCATGTGTATCAACTGACTATGTATTATTCTTGTTGGCTGAATTTTCCTCTGGTCCACCATGTGAGTTTGAAATGGAGCAGGTCCCAATCCAGAAAGTCCCAACCACCTAAACATGTATTGTGGTAGAATGTTGACCTAGATCCCCCATCTAGCAACACACCCATCAGATTTTGACCTTGGTATTGAACTTTTACCGCCATTGGCACCATGCAATCCACATCTTCGGGTTCCACCCAGCATATAATTAGTTCCTCCCTCTCTAATCAGCTTTGTACTATAAATTCATGAGTTTGGAACTCTTTGTGGGTCCACATCATATCTGGCACCAGCCTCCTCCTTACTTCCGAGACCATATGTAATAGGCACTCCACTGGAATCTTTACTTCTACCTTCTTAAGGACCATGATAACAATCCTTCCAAAAAATTCTCCAATTTAGGAGTTTTGTCTCGATTCCAAACTATAGGGTTTACTTCCATCTCCTTCTCTGGTTTTGCACTAGCTATGAGAGAAGAGCATCCAGGTTCCCATTCTAATGTGATTGATTGTTGTTCCACTTGTTGTTGCCCATTTGCTTGCATTTTCTCAATTTGTTTTAATGTCATCATCTGGACCTCCTCTTCATCCTTCCAATTCATACATTTCTCATTCTTTGTTTGCACTTCCTCTATAGGTTCTCAAACTGGAACCTTGGATCATGTTCCAGCATACACATTGATATTTTCTGATTCCTTTTGAGAAAATCCTCCCTACTTCATGCATGTTGAGCAGTTGCACTGCTGCCATTCATAAGCTTGTGTTGTGGATTTGGTCCAACACATGGAGATATCCCCCCATTCTTCAATTAGTACCACATTTGTTTGTGCTGATGGTTGGTCTTATGGAGGCAGTCCTTGCCTTGGTGGCTAGGGTGTGATCTCCAAACCTCGCTTCATTCCATGTTTGCACCATATGGCCAGTTTGGCCTTGTCTGTGTCCATTCTCCAAACCAAACCTACAGTCTTTATCAATGCCATAATTTTGTTGCCCCCAGATCACTTGCAAGTTCTAATTCCCCCTCCGGTTCCCTAGTTGCCTCTATGATTCCAATCAATACTTTGCTAAATCTGGGCCATGTTCTATGCCGCTACTGGGTTGATTGACACTTGATTAGCACCAGTTGTCAGTTGTCGGGGTACCTGTTGTGCTGGATACATTCAAGCATTGGGGTTCTACCAACAGACCCCAGTTGGGTGATTCTTTGTGCAAATCTTGCACTTTGGCTGAGCCGCTAACTTCAGTGCTCCTAAACCCTTCAATTCTCATCCAAGAGTTTCTCTATATCACTTGTTTTGGACTTTTTGTCCTCATCATCTGAATCACTTTCTAAAATCATCGGTTTCAAATTTGTATTCATCCATATATTTTCCAGATTCATTTGTGTCAGAATCAGACTCACTACCTGATTCAAACTCACTGTCTGAATCATTACCCTTGGATCTTCTTTTAAATGATCTACATATTCGTTCCACTCTTTTAACTACATCTATCAAATCATTGAAGCTGTTAACACTTTGGATTTCCAATCCACTTACTATGCTACATATCTCTTGTCTCAATCCTTTGCAGAAATATTCAGCCAATGTCTCGGTTGTGGGTCCGCATCCAACCTAGCAACAATGAGGTTCCATAATTTTGTACATAATCTTCCACCATCAATTTCTTATGTTGGACTTCTCACAATTTTTGTGGATATCATTTGGCATTTTTTGTTTACCGAACCTATGCAAGAAAGTTGTCTTTAGTTTTTGATAATTCACAAACTGTGCGAGGCCATACGAGCTGAACCAGCTCATTGCCATGCCAGTCAAGGGACATGCAAGCTATTGTAATTTTTTAAGATCCCCAAACATTGTGTCAAAATCACTCGCCTACCATCGGGTCTCAAATTGTGCTATGTGGCTATTCAGGTCATCCTTTTTCCAATGCTTGAACTCAGTGAACTTTCACTTCAAGCTTTTTGCAGTCACTCGATCAAGAACTTCCATACTTAGGTTGTCTCTCTTTCTCTTGTGCTTTGTTGAAGGCCAAAGACTTATTAGATCAAGATGATCTTGCATTGCTTCTGCTCTATGTACAACCATTGGAGCCATGTTGATGCTTCTCATTGACAACATATTTAACATTGTGTGCCCAAGCCATTTCTCCTTGATTTCAGAGGATACCAACATAGCTAGCTAATGGCGAAATCTTTGCAGCTAGCTGATCTAAGTTGTGCATCCCTTTCATTTTTTGTAGGCCATTTCTTAGGCTAGAGAGCATCATCTCTTGGGCCTACATATCCCAAGGTGTTGGTAGGGTTGTCACTCTATGAATTTTATGGTGCATGCTAAATCTTGTGAAGACTCAAGACTGGTATTCACCTAATTGGCCTAATGTTGATGCCTCAAAAGCTCCCACCAGATGTGAGAACACAAATTGTGTTCTTTGCTTCGACGATAATGATTGAATACGTGCATCTGCAATTGCTTCTTCATGCTTCACTATAAGTAGACTTATTTCTTCTCATTGTTGACTCTCCAAAAACATTCCAAAAGTGTCTTCCATTTTGCTGTTTTGATATTTGCCATTTCTTTCTTGGCCCCGCAATTTGCTCCTTGTGCATTGACCAAACTTTTCATCTTTCCTATCTCATAGCCTCTGTCTGGTTCTCTTGCAAGTCATAATGAGCTGCATCTTGCCATTGACACCATGGAGATGATCATTGAGCCTCCACCAGAATAGAGACCAACTAGCTTGTGAGGCGAGCCAAGAATAAAAGATGACTTACTTGAGTAAAGAAGATAATGCCAAACCAAAAGAACGAGGTTACATCGAGCTGATTGCACACAAGGCTGGCTAGAGGGTAACAAGAGGAGGATGTACTTTGCAGGGCGCAAGAGGAGAATGTTTTTTAATATTCAAAGATTTGTAGGGCAGAGGTGAAAATTTTCAAAAGTTCAAGGGGATAGTGAAATTGTTAGCCGTCATGATTTTCCCTTCCGATGATACACATCAGTAAAATTGGATATATCGGTTTCCCTAAAGCAAGTGCAATGTGAACCAAATTTCTTCAAGATACAAATATATCAAAGGGCACACTATCGGGTTTGATGCTGTATATCATGAAACGCAATGACCTTTGAGATGCTTATGAGATATATAGCAAGGAATTGCATGGAAAACAAACCACTACAAAATTTTAAATAGTGTTGTCTTTACTAAAAGATCCTTTCACTTACACAAATTACACATTTTCAAATTATTCCATCCAGGGTGAATCTAGATACCAATATCACCAACTATCAATATTTTAAGACCACCATGCAATAGTCCCACTAGTTTGGCTTTCATTTTTTCAGTTTTCAACAAAATAAGAAAAAGTTATGGAGCGTGCCCTGGAATGGGTGTGCATAATTTTAGCACAACATTGGAGGCTCCTTAGACCACATCTAAGGTTCTCAATTAGGTGTGCCCTTTGGTTGAGGAGTAGCTCGCGTAGTGGAGGCAGTCGATAGAGCGAGCGAGGAAAAGCGAGCGGGCCCAAAAAAGCGAGCGAGCTTTTCCACAATTTCCTTATTGAGGTACTCAACATAGCTTTGTGGAAACCACTATTTGGGAAGATTCTCGAAAATAAAACGTATGTTACTATGTGTAACTATACCAATATTGCGAATTATAGTCTACCTTAACTTCCAATTGGAGCCATACTCACATTATGCAACAATAGTATGTGGGCTTGAAAGAAACCAAATTTCCACTCCAAAGTGGATTCCATTACTGATACAACAATTCTTTTGCATTTGAAATGGGTCTTATTATCAAAGTCCTTCAATAATCAAAACAAATGTGTTGCTTGATATGTTGAACTTAGTAACGTAAACATCACTTCGCCCATATGCGGGGAAAAAAAACTGTCTTTAGACTTCATAGCATGGGATTGCATCAGCACTTATGACATTCAAAATGGTTCTTCTTATTAAAATTGTTATCAACCATGAAAGAAAATGTTTAAAAATAGTTCACCCGTATGTTGAAAAACCCGTGTCATTTATGACATTCAAAATTGTTCTTGCAACCATCCTGTAGTTCCTAGAGATTTTGCCCATACTTCCAACCCCTTCCCTTCAACCACTAAGAGGTATCTAATAGCTTTATAGAACACTTGAGATATCATCACCTCCTAATACAAAACCATTATTACTATTTGTAGAACACTTGAGATATCATCACCTCTTAATACAAGACCATTCTTACTATTTGTAAAACACTTGAGATATCATCACTCCTTCCCTTCAACCACTAAGAGGTACCTTATACTTTTGTACAACACTTGAATCATTCTTACTATTTGTAGAACACTTGAGATATCATCACCTTTCAATACAAAACCATTCTTACGGTTTGTATAACACTTGAGATATCATCACCTCTTAATATAAGACCATTCTTAGTATTTGTAGATCACTTTAGATATCATCGCCTCTTAATACAAGACCATTCTTACTATTTGAGAGATTAATGGATTAAAGGTTTGAAGCTCATAGGAGACGAAGGAAGAGAAAGTCAGTTTCAACATGAGGACAATAAAACTAATTGGAATATTTTGACTTATGTATTATACCTTTTTGAAGACTATGAATTTAAGTCAGTTTCAACATTAGGATGATAAAACTAATTAGAATATTTTGACTTATGTATTATATATTTTTGAAGACTATGAATTTTAATGAGGAGAGGCATGCACACTACTTAGTAAATACACTAGTACTACTACTAGCCTACAACTATTAAGCCTAGTGGCACCAGTGTGATTTTGAGCCTTGTATTAGCCTTTTGATAATTTTCTTTCATCATTAGTGCAATAGAAATTATTCCTTCTATCAGAAGAATCTTGCCAAATTTATTCAAAGTGATGATTTTGTAGTCTACAGCCACTATCCTTTGACTCTCAAAAATATATTAAATGTGAGCACCCATTTATCTTGTTTGATCAACCCTAGACTATGCTGCGATAGGACATTACTAGAACAAAAAAAATATGAATTGATATGGTGATGTTCGGTGTGAAATAACCAAATTAAGGATTTAATAAGAAAGAAAACAATCAGAATCAATAGGCTATTCAATGGCTCAAATCTGCACAAAAATTATAATGTGCCTCCCAACTCTTATGCATTCTAGCTCCTCATGTTTGACAAGAATGCTAACAATAATGAAATCACATTATCTTTAGTTTCAAAGTAAGCAAAGCACCAAAAATAAATGCAAACGTATTGGATGAGGAATAAATAGGTATAGATATAGATAGACCTATATATATGTATTCATAGATATAATGATGATTAAAGTTGGACGGTCGTAATAATATTATGTGTACTATCATTGGGATTAGGACTACTATTGGTAATATTGTATGTAGTAGTAGGAGAACTACCATTAAGGAACAATAAAATAAAATTACTAATGGTGGTGATAAAACTACCACTAGTAGTTTGGTAATTACCCCTAACATCTACAACAAATATTTGATGGGTAGCTACTATTAGGTCAAAAGGCCCCAATTGTGCTATAATAATGGACCAAGTGCTATAGCATCACCTAAGGGTCACTTTTTATCCATGAAAGAAACAAGTCGGTGCAACCTAGGTCATACAGATCTAGGTCATGTGGAGTGGTTCGCATCTCTTTCCTTGACAAAAAAGTTACACTACCTTTGATAGTAACTACAAAGATTGCTGCCATAGTGCCATAGAGTAGCCCCTAGGTTGCACCATCATCCTTTTTTGCTTTTGAGCAATTAAGTTTGATCCACTAATTTTATGTACAATTATTCTACTATATGTTCACATGTCCTTAATAGGATCTTGATATAATCCCTTCCATTGTAAGTACTTTTACTTTAAGTTTCACATATCCTTAACAAACCACTAGGCTTCAACACAAATTCATTCTTATGTTTCAAGCCTCAAACTCAAACACCCTTGTAAAAGGGATAATGTAGTAAAGCTACATTCAATCCATCAAATCTTTTGAATAATAGTTCTATTGAAAATTCATGTATCATCAATAGGATTTCATCCATTATATGTTCATTTGTCTTTAATAGTATGTCTAAAAATTCATGTATCTTCAATATTATTTCTCTCATGTGTTCCAATATCTTCAAAAGGATACCTTTATTTATCTCCAAACTTGAGCATTGATTTGTATTTATCAAACAAAATTTCACTCCACCTATTCTTTAGAATGAAATTTTTTCGCCAAAAGTGGGCCAAATGTAAGGTCTTTCCACATATTCTTAAGAATGAAAATTTTGGCCTTACGTTGGCAAGTCTATGGAATGAGGGTAAGGCCAAAGTCTCTGGTACGATGCATTAGGTCTTGATTAATTCTTCTTTAGGCTTGAATATTTAATGCATTAACTTCACAACTATTATTTATGCTTGAACTTGTAATGTATTGATTTCATGACTTAGGATTTTATGAAGTTATATCTAACATGTCCCAAATTTAATGGAAATTAATATCCTACATAACACAACAAAGTATCATCATATCCCTTCCCAAATCAATGCTACCTAGCAACTCTCCTGGCATTTTCACTGCCTTGCAGTTGAGTTAGCTATGATGAAGAATGTTGCCTACCTTTGGGACCTCTTAGAGTTACTGTTAGCATGATCTAATTTCATGTACCCCAAAAATTGAGACTTGGAGATTCCCATATCACACCAGCGGTAGCTATCTTGTCCATTCTCAATGCTAGTAAGAGCTAGGCCCCATAGACCGGTAAAAGAAGTCTTTTTGGAGGTTCAATTTTTTCCCTCCATCTTCTACAGGCCCCATGATGAAATAGGATATATTCATCACCCTACATTTAATGCAAGAATTGACACAACTTTTTTGGACCTGACTATGTAGTTTACATCCCAAAATTGGTGCTAAAATTGCAGACTGGGAGATTCCCATATCACACCAACGGTAGCTATCTTGTCCACTCTCAACACTAGTAACAGCCGGTCCCCATAGACCGGTAAAAGAAGTCTTTTTGGAGGTTCAATTTTTTGCCTCCGTCTTCTCCGGCCCCATGACGGAATAGGATATATTCACCACCCTACATTTAATGCAAGAATTGACAACTTTTTTTGGACATGACTATGCAGCTTACATCCCAAAATTGGTGCTAAAATTGCATAATGGGCATCTCCATTTGCCGGGGGGGTGTCCCTAGCGACCCCTTGGACTTGCTCTATTTGTCTAGTTGTGTCTCTCCACAAAAATCAGAGTGGGGCCTATTTTCCCCATTTAGTAAAACTATATGCATCAATATGTATGTATGTATGCATGCATGCATGCATCCATGTATGTATGTACACACACACACACATATGCATGTATGTATGTATGTATGTGTACTAAAACTACTAAAACTATATGCATCAAATAATGTTGTTGATCAATTTTTGGCATACCCCACCAAAATCAAGACTCCCATTGCAAAGAAAGGTAAGGAACACAAGTGCTTGTTCTTATGCTCACGAGACAACAAAATGCATGACATAGGCAACCAATGGGGTCTTACTTTTGATGTTTGTATGTATGTATGTATATATATGTGTATGTACATACATACATACATACATATATATATATATGTGTGTATATATATATATATGTGTGTGTGTGTGTGTGTGTGTGTGTGTATGTCTATATATATATATGTGTGTGTGTCTGTGTGTGTGTGTGTGTGTGTGTGTGTGTGTGTGTGTGTATATGTATGTATGTATGTATGTATGTATGTATGTGTGTGTGTGTGTATGTATGTATGTATGTATGTAAGTATGTATGTATATATATATATATATGTATATGTACATGTTGATGCATATATGTATATATTGATGTATATATTGAAGCCTACAATTTTGATATATGGAGAAAATGGACATGAAAACCATCTAAATTGGTTCTTGTCGTTCGATTTGATATATGACATGATCCTATTTGGATTTGTAAGTCCAAAGATATGGGGTCCTACTTTAAGCGCTTGAATGCCTAAAATAGGCAGCGCGTTAACGCGCTACCTAATTCATGCATTTAGGCCTCAAAAGTAGGACCCCATTGGCAACACAATGGGGTCCTACTTTTGAGGCCTAAATGCATGAAATAGACAGCGCGTTAACGCGCTGCCTATTTTAGGCATTCAAGCCCTAAAAGTAGTACCCCGTATCTTTGGACTTGCATATCCAAATGGGGTCATGTCATATATCAAATCAAACGGCAAGATCCAATTTAGATGGTTTTCATGTCCATTTTGTCCATCAACTAAAACTGTATTCATCAAATAATGTTGTTGATCAATTTTTGGCATACCCCCCCAAAATCAAGACCCCCATTGCAAAGAAAGGTAAAGAACACAAGTGCTTGTTCTTA